>NC_084628.1:18077913-18130413 GCF_033978795.1 Nerophis ophidion
GATTCATGGATTGTATTCCTCTTGTTAATCCTCTTTGGAACGCTGACAAAACCAAACCGACTGTAATCCAAAAAAAAAAGTAAAAGTTTATGTATTTCAAGGCTCACATTAATAATGCATGAACAACTTCAAACAAGTCTCAGCAGATCGGATTATATGACTTCAAAATTAGGAAATGAATAACAATAGTTATGCATACAGTACAGTCGTACCATTGCGAAACATCGCTATTACTGGGACTTAAATCGGATCAACCATCTTAGGGTCAGAAGAGAATATGTTAATAAAGATGGAGTTATTCCGGGTTTAAAAGGTCATGACACATTTGTGAACACCAGTGAGACTCAGACATGTAAAGTAATGTAATGTAATATTATGGTATGTAATGTCATGTAATTGTATGTCATTCAATGCAATGCAAAGTGACCCTAACAATGTAATGTGATGTAACGTAATATGTCATGTCGTGTAATGTAACGTAATGTAAAGTAATATGTCATATCATGTAAGGTAATGTAACTTAATATGCCATGTTATGT
The DNA here is from genome assembly GCF_033978795.1 of Nerophis ophidion. Lineage (NCBI taxonomy): Eukaryota > Metazoa > Chordata > Actinopteri > Syngnathiformes > Syngnathidae > Nerophis > Nerophis ophidion. Next base: position 18,078,453 of record NC_084628.1, read on the forward strand.
AATGTAACGTAATATGTCATGCTTTGTAATGTAATGTTATGTGATGTAACGTAACATAATGTTATGTAAAGTAATGTCATGTCATGCAATGTAATATGTCATGTCATTTAATATAATGTAATATGTCATGTTATGTAACATAATGTAATGTAAAGTAATATGTCATGTCATGTAATGCAATGTAATATGTCACGTAATGTAATGTAACAAAACATAAAATGTTCTGTAATGTAATGTAACGTAACATGTCATTTTATGTAATGTAATGTAACGTAATGTTATGTAAAGTAATATGTCCATCCATCCATTCATTTTCTACCGCTTGTCCCTTTCGGGGTCGCGGGGGGTCGCTGGAGCCTATCTCAGCTGCATTCGGGCGGTGGGCGGAGTAAAGTAATATGTCATGTCATGTAATTTAATGTAAAGTAATATTTCATGTCATGCAATGTAATGTAACGTAATATGTCAATGTCATGTCATGTAATGTAATGTAATATGTCATGTTATGTAATGTAATGTAACGTAATGTAATATAAAGTAATATGTCACGGCATGTAATGTAATGTAACATAATATGCAAAGTAATGTAAAGCAATGTAACGTAATGTAATGTAAAGTAATATGTCATGTCATGTGATGTAATGTAACGTAATATGTCATGTCATGCAATGTAATGTAACGCAATATGTCAAGTAATGTAATGTAACATAATGTAAAGTAAAGTAATATGCGTGTAATGTAATGTAATGTAATATATAATGTTATGTAACGTAACGTAATGTGAAGTAAAGTAATATGTCATGTCATGCAATGTAATTTAAAGTAATATGTCATGTCATGTCATGTAATGTAACATAATATGCAATGTTATGTAATGCAATGTAACTTAATGTAATTTAAAGTAATATGTCATGCAATGTAATGTAATGTAACATAATATGCAATTGTATGTAATGCAATGTAACATAATGTAATGTAAAGTACTATGTCATGTCATGTAATGTAATGCAACGTAATGTGAAGTAATATGTCATGTCATGTAATGTAATGTAAAGTAATAAGTCATGTAATGTAATGTAAAATAACGTCATGTCATGTATATGTAAAGTAACGTAATGTAATGTAATGTAATGTAAAATGTCATGTCATGTATTGTGATGTAAAGTAATATTTCATGTCATGTAATGTAACGTAACATAATATGCAATGTTATGTAATGCAATGTAATTTAAAGTCAAATTTCATGTAATGTAACGTAACGTAATGTAAAGTAATATGTCATGTCATGTAATGTAACGTAAAATAATATGTCATGTCATGTAATGTAACGTAATGTAAAGTAATAAGTCATGTCATGTAATGTAATGTAATGTAACGTAATGAAATGTAAAGTAATATGTCATGTTATGTAATAAAATGTAATGCAGAGTAACCCCAACCAATGCAATGTAATGTAAAGCTGATAGAACATGCAGACGGACTAATTAGGAAGCACCAGAAAGCGCTGAGGGCGGCACAGCAAAGCGAGGCGATAACGCGTGGATTGACACTGTCGCTAATCCCACTTTCATCCCCCGAGACCGGCCCTGACTTCCTGTATCTTGCTGCCGGAGGCTGGATCACTAACTGCTGTGTCAAGACAAGATTCCGATGCTACATTAATTGATATCGACTTTTTCAGTTCTCCAATGATTGCTGCTTGTTTGCAGCCGGGAAGAACTGACGATTGAGTTGTGACCTTCATCACTGACTCACCACCGCACAGAAATCTCATTGATGAATACAAACTATGAGCATCTGGACCGTCTGGAGGAAGAGTGGAGATACAGCAACTTAAAAATATGTTAAGATGTGACTCGTCGCTCGCTTTTTGTTATGCTTAAAGTCGCGTGCATACATTTGAGTTACTAGAATGTTGACTGCAGACACAACAATAGTTACATCTATAAACACAACCATAATTATCTTTATAGACACAACCATTGTTATATCTATAGACACAACCTTTGTTATATCTATGGACACAACCTTTGTTATATTAATGGACAACCATAGTATATCTATGGACAAAACCATTGTTATATCTATAGACACAACATTTGTCATATCTATGGACACAACCATAGTTAAATCTATAGACAAAAACTTTGTTATATCTGTGGTCAAAACCATGGTTTTATTTCTTGACAAAACCATTGTTTTATCAATAGACACAACGATAGTTATATCTATAGTATAGACACAACCATTGCTTTTTTTTATACAGATAACCATTGTTATATCTATGGACACAACCATAGATATATCTATGGATATGACCATAGTTACATCTATAAACACAACCATAGTTACACTATATCTATGGACACAACAATAGTTATATCTATAGACACAACCATAGTTATATTTATAGACACAAGTATAGTTACATCTATAAACACAGCAATAGTTATATATAGGGGATACGACCATAGTTACATCTACAAACACAACAATAGTTACAGTGTATCTATGGACACAACAATAGTTATATCTATCGACAAAACCATTGTTATATCTATAAACACCTTTGTCATATCTATGGACACAATCATAGTTAAATCTATAGACACAACCTATGTTATATTTCTGGACACAAACATTGTTATATCTATAGTCAAAACCATTGTTATATTTCTGGACAAAACCATTGTTATATCTATAGACACAACGATAGTTATATCTATAGTATAAAGAATAGAATAGAATCGTTGTCATTGCACAAGTAAAATGAGATTGATTTTTTGGTACAAGTCCCGCTAAGAGCAGACATACGTTACAAGGGAGGACAAGACAAGACCGCCAACGGATCAGCCAGTTATGGCGCTCCTTAAAAAGATGAGAAAAGGGTGACATTGGGAAAGGGGGAGGGAGTAAAAAAAATATTAGTCTAAGGCTAGGGGTACAGACTGAGTCCAAGGAAAAAACCTCACATAGCATGGCACACATTTAGACATGGTACGTATATCACACCAACTTGCAACAGAGGGAGGGGGTGGGTTTGAGGAGACTCGCTGCCGCTGTATAGTGCTGCTCAGCCATCCACAGCCCCAGAGGAATTAAGCAGTGGTGAAGGCGTTGATTTCAAAGGTATGTGTGCATATACAGTATGCCCAATTAACGTGGGAGAGAAGATGAATGTTTTTGTATGACTGAGGCTGATCAAAGTTCGACTGCAAGTGTTGTTGACAAAAAGGAAGGTCAAAAGTGTCTATCTTTGAGGAGTCCTCGGGAGATTTTCTTCAGAACAGCCTGTTCCTGTGTCAAGGCCATTCAAGGGAGTCCAAATCGAAGATGAAGAAGTTGTTTTTCTTCGAAAAGACAGAAATAGTGACTTATCTGCAAACTTTTCCAAGATGAGATCCATTTTGCGATTCAACTCAGAAAACGCTCCAGTCTGTGTTCCCACAGCCCGACCCAATCCTTCCATTGCGTTGAAAAGCCGTTGGGCACCTTGAGTGGCTGCCATCGTCTTCCGAATTTGTCTATACACCAGAGCAATGCCCAGCTCGATCAGCAAGTGACCCGCGATCACAGCTCCAAATAGGTAGATGTCTTCAAAGTCCTCGATGGAAAGGGCTGAGAGGCACATCATCCTCCATGTATTCCAGGAGTCGCTCACGTACCCCGCAGCAATTAGGGCAGCCAGGCTCCTCCGAACCTCTTTTTCTTGTCGAAAAGACTGTGTCAATTGCGTCAAGACTCCAGCTGATCATATTCATATTGATATTTGGATTAGAGGACAGCGCAAAGAAAGAGGCTTTAAAAAAGTTCAGACAAAGACATGACGCAAAGAGCAAGCAGGGAAGGAGGGAACGGAGAGAATTGCGACCGCCCTCACCAGAGGCAAGCTTGAAAACACAACCATTGTTATATTTATAGACACAGCCATAGTTAGATCTATGGACACAACCATAATTATATTTATGGACACAACTATAGTTACATCTATAAACACAACAATAGTTATATCTGTGGATACGATCATAGTTACATCTATAAACACAACCATAGTTACAGTATATCTATGGACACAACAGTAGTTATATCTATGGACACAATCATAGTTATACAGTATGGACACAACAGTTATATTTATGGACATAACCATAGTTATATTTATGGACACAACTATAGTTACATCTATAAACACACCAATAGTTATATCTATGGAAACAACCATTATTATATCCACAGACACAACCAATGTTATATTTATGGACACAGCCAGCACAACAATAGTTATATCTATCGATACAACCATAGTTATATCTATAGACACAAACCTTGTTACAATTAAGTTGAGCTTAAAGCACACCTGTGAAGTGAAAACCATTTCAGGTAACTACCTCTCGAAGCTCATCGAGAGAATGTCAAGAGTGTGCAAAAAAAGTAATCAGAGCAAAGTGTGGCTGTTTTGAAGAAACTAGAATATAAAACATGTTTCCAGTTATTTCACCTTATTTTGTTAAGTACATAACTCCACATGTGTTCATTCATAGTTCATACAGTACAAACTTTTGGCCTGTACTGTATATGCTTGCATATGCCAGGGATACGGTGAAGACCTCAACGGCGGAGCAGGCGGAAGACGGTCGATTTAAGAACTACCACAACGGCTGCAATAGCGGAGGAAGGCTGCAACAGAAAAGGGTCCCCAGTCGTCTTGGACTCCATGCCACTGGACCCTGACCCGATTCTGTCAAGGATCGTGTGGTAACCGTCTGTGCACCAGTTTCCCCACGTTAAACCATGAATTAATTAACGTGGACCTCGGGGTCCAAGTTAAAAAACGTATTCGGGTGTTACCATTTAGTGGTAAATTGTACGGAATATGTACTGAACTGTGCAATCTTCTAATAAAAGTCTCAATCAAACAATCAATCAAACAAAGTCACGCACAGGCATCCTCCATAAAAGGATCCAGCCAGCGACAGAACCCCCAGAGCCAGCGGCAGGCCATAGACAGCAAAGGACAAGGCACAGGAGAAGCAGGGGACAGCCAGGGTTTGGGTTTCTAACTAAGAATAGGGTTTGGCTTAACGTTTGGGGTTTGCGCTGTAGTAAAATTTAGCGTTATAGTTTTCCTTGTAGTTAGGTCAAGTGTTGAGACTTTTACTCAGGTTTGGGATGGGGCTGGGATTAAGGTTAATAGTAAGGCTCGGGTAAAGTTTAGGTTAAGTTCAGAATCAGGCTGCAAGGCCTGAGATAAATTGTCTGTCTTTCTTCATGAATGTCTGAATGCGACAGTGACGGATCACTCTCAGTCTGAGGATGTCTTTCCAGTTTCAATCTATTTCCTCTGGCAGCACCATCAGTGTCCCTGTCTGCACATAATATCTGCCGTCAGGCCATTTCCACCGAGGGGGCTGTTTATGTAAAGTGTTTTGCTGCGTGATAACAACTTGCGCCAAAAGATGCAAGGTACTGACATGACTCCCAGGCATGGTGCCAATTTCTTCCACCGTGAAGATGAAATGGGTTCACAAGTGACACCATGAGGCCATCCTCGCTTGGCCGTCTTTCAGAATGTCTTTTCAAAAAGTGTCCCCGGAGAGACGTGAAATGTGTGACTCTTTATTGATCTCACCGCTTAAAAAGCAGTCAGGCCATGAGAGGGATTTGTGGACGAGACGCATGAAAACTGACTTACAGACCTTGAGACAAGTGAGACGGATCGGGAAAGTCAAAATGCAGCTTAAGGTAATGTAATGCAGTGTTTCACACTATTTATTTCGGCTTAAGAGGCTTCTAAAAGAGATTTACTTAAAACTGAATCTGAGTCCCTTAATAGAGATGCTAAATCTCAGCAATTGCATTTACTACATTTGCAGGATAGTAAGCTACTGTGTACTGTCCAATGTCATATTAGGATTTTTTTTTTTCACATTTAAAACACTTCCTTGTGGTCTACATTACGGGTTATGAGGGTTGACAATCGTCGTTTGAAAAACGAAAATGTTCTATTATTTAGAAACAAAAGTACATATTCCGTATTGAGCTCTTAAGGGACGCACTTTGTCTCATACTTTTATTTACCGTGAGAATAAAAAATAGCATGAAAACATCAATAGATTCCATAGAATACAGCTTTGATGCAAGCTGAGGCTAAACCAATTAATGACAGCATGTCTGATCAAGTCCAGTTGCCTCCACTCAGCCATTGCAAATCAAATACAACTCCTTACATACAAATAAAGAAGGCAAACAAAAACATTAGGTCGACCAGCCCCACAAAGGTGTCCATTATTCTTTTTAAGGGAGTTGGCAACCCTACCTGTAATGGTAATGCTTTGGTCAAAATTCTGCATACATTTTATGGATGTCGAAAAATTTGCTACTTGATTTTTAAGTGTAACAATTACACATATATCTATACATCTATATATATACATCTATATATATATATATATATATATATATATATATATATATATATATATATATATATATATATATATATTTCCCCGATAATCTGTCAAGCAGTTTTCGCATTCAGACGTTCATGAAGAAAGACAGACAATTTATCTCAGACCTTGCAGCCTTATTCTGAACTAAACCTAAACTTTGCCTGAGCCCTACTATTAACCTTAATCCCAGCTCCAACCCAAACCTGAGTAAAAGTCTTAACACTTGACCTTTATCTGTTTTATGAAGCAATGTAGTTAATCATAGAACTGGCACCCAATCGAGAATCGATTCTGAATCGAATCTTTACCCCCAGGAATTAAAATGGAATCATGTGGTGCCCAAAGATTCACTGGCCTAATAAATATTCACTTTGGAGACCATTGCCAGGCCCCCATTTTTTAAACATTTGTTTATTGAGTTTTTACTGAAAAAAACAATTGCCAAAAGTACTAAATGCAAATACATCAACTGCTGTTCCCCCAACAAGTAAAATAAAACTACATACATACATATATGTATATACATATATTTATATATAAATACATATATGTATATACATATATATATATATATATATATACATATATACGTATATACATATACACATACGTATATACATATATATACATATATACGTATATATGTATATACATATATACGTATATACATATATATATATATATTTATATATATATATATATATATACATATACACATATATATATATATATATATATATATACATATACACATATACATATATATACGTATATACATATATATACACATACGTATATACATATATGTGTATATATATATATACACACACTAAAAAAACAGTAATAGTAATACCATTAATAATAAATAAAGAAAATAAAAGAAATATAAGAAATAAACAGACAAAATGGAACCACAGACGGATGTCAACATAAAACCACAGAAAGCGTCATTCCTGAACCGCCTTAGAGAGATAGAACAACCAACAAGCACAAAAAAGGCTCATCAACCACCCACATCCCAGTTGTGTTTCAATCAGGGTTAATTTGGAGTTCAGTTTCTCCTACATATCTCTGGAGGACACATCACAGTTGTTGAAACTTTGCAGAACAACCATTCCATGTGAGCCTAATCTTCTCCAATTTGAGAACATAAAAAACATCTTTAATCCGGCGGGTGTGGCAAGAGGGTCAAGCACCTTTTTGAGCGTTTTTCTATGGGCTGTCGTGTATGAGAAACACTCTTGTGAGGTACATCATAAAATTAGAATTATAGATGATGTGATGGGATTGGGGGCCGATATTTGCCTTTTTTTTTTTACACATCTTTACCGCAGCTGTGTTCAAGTGTTTACGTTGCTAAAGTTTATACTTGCACAAAATTTTCCTTTAAAGGGGATGCATGACACGATTATGTTTTCATATTCCACACAGGCAGAAGTTGCATGAATTCCAAGAGGGTGCATGCCTTGCTAGAACACCGGCCCTTGTCGTCTGTCCAGAGTGCAAAGCTGCTTCTAAGATACTGTACTAATAATCACCACCACAGCGGAAAATGAAAAAAATAAATGTTTTCTTACATGTACTGTTATAACTGGAGGACTATAGAAAAAAGAATGTCTAAGCATGTTACACACACACACCAAGCATTATGACACAAGAGGCTAACGTTAAAGCTTCGATGTAAAGTAGAGCGATCAATCGAGATGTCGATATTATTAATGACTCATATAAATTGCAACCCAACAATTGCAGCTATTCTCAAAGTGTGGTACACAGGCTCCATCTACTGGTAGGTCAAATAATCACCTAATTAAATATTTAAAAACAGTCTCACTGTTCAATCTGTGTGTAATATTACAGTGGCCAAAAATGTTAAATATACCTGTTAAATAAAACCTCTGCCTTGTTTTTGATGAATACTTAGGCCTACAACGCTACTGTACTTTAATACTAGTCATTAAGGTAGTATTTGGAGTGTTTTCTGAGGTGAGAAAAAAAAAAGTGTGAGAACCACTGAGCTATTCTCAAAGGATAGGAGGATTTGAGGACCAAAAAAAAATCGGATTGGAAACACAGGCAAAAAATGATCATGACATCCCTAATTTCAATGCTTCCAAACTGTTATACATACAACAAGAAGTGAACCTCTGTTGATCAGTCAGCATTTTTAAGGTTCAAAACTACTAACTGTCACTACGCATTCCTCAGTGCGCTCCGCTAAGCGTATCTCTGGGCATGCCCTGGCGCGTGCCTACGTGGCTGCATTCAATCTGCAATCTACACACCTGAAGCTAATGAGGTTTCACACTTCTTAAGCCAGCGCAACCTGCGTTCCAGGGCCAGAACATAGCTCCGTGTATGGTACAGCAAGCCTGCACCTCTCTATCTCTCTCCCTATGTGCATTCGCTCTCTCTGTGTTCCTCCTCTGGGCTCATCGTCTTGTGTCCTGTGTCATCATCCCGCAGCGTTCCTCCATTTTCTGGTTTCGAGCAGTGTGTCTCGTCTCCCCGAATTCCCTCAGGTTCTGAGACTGCCTTGCCCTCCCTGTCTACCGCATCTCGCTCAACACGCATCTTCAACAACTCCTGGTAACACTCAGTTAAACACAACACATAGTCACACCATACGTATCTGGATTTATTACACACATCATTTTGTTGTATTAATAAACACGCCTAGAGCTAAATGACGTCCCTGCCTCTGTGCCGTCTCCTTTTGTTTTAGTGTCACTAAAACAAAAGTAAATTCTTCCTAAGGTATAAAAAAAACAACTGAATAAAATCTCTGGCTGTGCCAACATACCCAAAAAAGTATATGCATGTTTGCGTATGTTGCCCTGCCAGGATGTGTGTTTAATGTAGAAATCGGTATGTGAAAGTCAAAAAGTGACCCCTCATCCATCAAACAGCCTTGAAGTGCGAGCAAAGTGTGAGGGCGCCCTGCAGGAGCGATCGATACGCGGATACACATGAAGGACGATATTGATCACCACTGCAGGCTCGCTTGCTAACTCGCACTCTGTCAAATTTTCCGCGTTCGGGTTGAACGTGCGCTAAATGTGTGTACAAAGAGAGAAAAAAAAGAAGCAGTTTGAGTTCTTTCTGGCATGGAATAACTCCAAATAAGCAGGAGATGAATTCACCACAAACAAGTAGACGTTACAGTAGAGCTAATTAAAAACGTTTGCAGGAAGTGGGTCATCATCGCTGAGAGCCTGCTGCTATCTATTTATAAAAAAAACAAAAAAACAAGGATGACTTTGATCTCGAAAGGTGAGCTCAGTCAAATTATTCCTGGGCTTGTTCACAAAGAGGAGCTTACTCCAGCAGACTACATGCTAAAGGAAGACTGGTTAGATGAAGGTTCCATAAGACACATAGTACCGTATTTTTCCGAGTATAAGTATATTATTTAATATTTTACAGTAATGTGTTAATAATTTTACACATAAGTCGCTCCTGAGTATAAGTCGCATGAAAAAAACTGCGACTTAAGGTCCGAAAAATACGGTAGGTACACAAATTGATAGTGGGTTTTTTTCTCACTATAACTAACTAACAAACGAAAATAAAAAAAGTCCACTGCAGAAGGCACTGGTTCTCAAGAGGATATGCTGCAAATGGAGTAGACAACATGAACACATGTACGTATAAATAATTTTAGGGTCATAAACTAGAACACCCTTGAAGAGGTCAATTTCATCAAAATATCAACAAATAGCTTATAGGCATCGAATTTGAACTTTTTAAGGTCAAGGCAAGTGTTGCCTTAAAGGAGGGCTCATATTTTAGGGCACCGAGGCAAGTTAGAAGGGCACCATGGCGAACATTATTTTCTTTCCAGGCAGCGGCTCCAAAGCATGCATGCATACGTATACGTTTTTTTTTTTAAATTCATTATTAATATAAACTTGTCAGCTTTTTCTCATTTAATGATGCCTTTGTCTCTATTATTGTACTAGGGATGCAAATCCTTGGGTGTCCCACGATTCGATTCAATATCGATTCCTGGGGTCACGGTTCACGATAAAAATAATGTAATAAAAAAAATTAAGCAAAAACACTGAGAGATTGTTTTATTGTGTGTGCTATTGTGTCATTTTTTGGATGGGTTTGCTCACTGCAAGTGCTGTCCTTCCATTTACCGGAAGTGCTTTTTATTTTCCAACCAGAGTACCATTCAGCCTTCTAGCCGTCCAGAGCATTTCTACTCGTATGGATTATTCATTATTACTCCGAGCAACATTTCTAAGTTTTACAATATAACAAACTAAACCGCCCCATGTGTGATGTCTGTAGGACTTTTTTCATGCATATTTGAGCATGCTATCGTGATGTAATGATGCTAGCGTCGTTAGCATTAGCTAATATGCTAACACGTTGACGAATGTGTGTGTTAGTATTATTAACTTACAACAGCATTCTTTTTTGTATTGTTTCAGTTTCACAAATTCCTCAGTAAATTCACCAAAAAGGTCACCGTGGAGTTATTGAATCTGTTTAAAGGGGAACATTATCACAATTTCAGAAGGGTTAAAACCAATAAAAATCAGTTCCCGGTGGCTTATTTTATTTTTCGAAGTTTTTTTCAAAATTTTACCCATCATGGAATATCCCGAAAAAAGGCTTTAAAGTGCCTGATTTTCGCTATCTGTAAATCCACCCGTCCATTTTCCTGTGACGTCACATAGTGATGCAAATACAAACAAACATGGCGGATAGAACAGCAAGATATAACGACATTAGCTCGGATTCAGACTCGGATTTCAGCGGCTTAAGCGATTCAACAGATTACACATGTATTGAAACGGATGGTTGGAGTGTGGAGGCAGATAGCAAAAACGAAATTGAAGAAGAAACTGAAGCTATTGAGCGAATACCTATTGGAGCTATTCGGCGATCGCCTTCTCACCAACGATTGCATCTTTTGACCACTGGAGCAACTTAAATCTGTCGATTGGTAAGTGTTTGTTTGGCATTAAATGTGGGTGGAGGGAAAGGCTGGATGCAAATATAGCTACAAATGTACATACAGCTAGCCTAAATAGTATGTTAGCATCGATTAGCTGGCAGTCATGCCGTGACAAAATATGTCTGATTAGCACATAAGTCAATAACATCAACAAAACTCACCTTTGTGATTTCGTTGACTTTATCGTTGGAAATGCATCTGCTTTGAGTGTCGCAGGATACCCACACATTCTTGCCATTTCTGCCATGTTAGCATCGATTAGCATGCCGTGCTAATCGATGCACACTCCACGTAAGACAACTTGAATCCGTCCCTGATCGTGTTGTTACACCCTCCGACAACACACCGACGAGGCATGATGTCTCCAAGGTACGGAAAACAGTCGAAAAAACGGAAAATAGCAGAGCTGATTCGACTTGTGTGTGTAATGTGTTTGAGAAAATGGTGGCTCGCTTCCCATTGTAACGTCACGGGTGACAGCGAACAATTGAAAGGCGTTTAAATCGCCAAATTCACCCTTTTAGAGTTCGGAAATCGGTTAAAAAAACATATGTTCTTTTTTCTGCAACATCAAGGTATATATTGACGCTTACATAGGTCTGGTGATAATGTTCCCCTTTAACTGATTGACGAACCAGTTTCCGCAGCTAGTGGGTCCATGACTATGACTTCTGTTTTGTCTGATATCCCGTTTTACTGCCTTGTTACAGGCACCGTTTGGAAACAATGACGGTACAAATTTGTTCACTGTAAATAACTCATTTCACAACATATATACATATATATATATATATATATATCCGCGGCTTATAGTCTGGGCTGGCTAATATACTGTATTTTTCGGACTATAAGTCGCTCCGGAGTATAAGTCCCACTGGCCGAAAATGCACAATAAACAAGGAAAAAAACATATATACGTCGCAATGGAGTATAAGTCGCATTTTTGGGGAAATGTATTTGATAAAACTCAACACCTAGAATAGACATTTGAAAGGCAATTTAAAATAAATAAAGAATAGTGAACAACAGGCTGAATAAGTGTACGTTATATGACGCATAAATAACCAACTGAGAAGGTGCCTGGTATGTTAACATAACATATTATGGCAAGAGTCATTCAAATAACTACAACATATAGAACATTCTATACGTTTACCAAACGATCTGTCATTCCCGATCGCTAAATCTGATGAAATCTTCCTCAGAGTTGCCTCTGGTATGCGCCCCGGTAGCGTCCTTTCTTTCTGCTGCTCGATTGCTGTTCTCTGCAGCATATTTCACTACGTCCAGCTTGTAATCTGCAGTATATGATTTCCTTTTCGGTGCCATTTTAGTTCAGTCCTTCTCAATTTTTACAAGTTACCGCCAATGTTAATGTGATCCATTTTAAAAAGCTCTGGCAGTAGCGCAGACGTGGGTAGTAACGCGCTACATTTACTCCGTTACATTTACTTGAGTAACTTTCGGGATAAATTGTACTTCTACGAGTAGTTTTTATGCAACATACTTTTACTTGAGTATATTTATAGAGAAGAAACGCTACTTTTACTCCGTTCCATTTATCTACATTCAGCTCACTACTCGCTACTTTTTTTTATCGATCTGTTAATGTTTGTTTTGGTTTATGACAGAGCTTCAAAGTAGGATCTACGCATGCCTGCGTTTCACCAATCACATGCAGTCACTGGTGACGTTGGACCAAACAGAGCCAGGCGGTCACATGACCCGACTTAAACAAGTTGAAAGACTTATTGGGGTGTTACCATTTAGTGGTCAATTGTAGGGAATATGTACTGTACTGTGCAATCTACTAATAAAAGTGTCAATCAATCAATCAATCAATCAAAAGTGTAAAGGAAAAAAGACACTTTTTATTTCAACCGTACTTCCCGTCAAAAGCCGATCGCACACTTCCTGTCTTCACAATAAAAGCGCCGATCCATCGCGCTTGCACTAACAAAATAAGAGTCTCCGAAAGCCAGCGCAAACAAGCTAGTAAACTACTAGTTTGCCGCCAATGTATTTCTTGTAAAGTGTATAAAAACGAATATGGAAGCCCGACTAATAAGATGCCAAAAACCAACGACTTTCATGTAGTATTAGACAGAAATGAGGAACTTTTTTTTCCTCCATTTGCAAACGTGGACGTTACCATCAATACTGTCTGATTCCAATCAATGCAAGTCATCAGAATCAGGTAATATACTAACTTATATTCTTGTCTTCATGAAAGATAGCAATCTATGTGTTAAACATGCATGTATATTCATTAAAACACCTTTAACATGTCAACAAAAACGGCAAAATAAATAAATATACATTATATACTGTATATATATATATATATATATAAATATATATATATATATATATATATATATATATATATATGTGTGTATATATGATATGTGTGTGTATAAATGATATGTGTGTATGTATATGTATATATGAAGTAGATCACCTCGACTTGGTCACTTATTAAGTAATTGATAAACGTTGTAAAACTTATTGGGGTGTTACCATTTAGTGGTCAATGTACTAATACAAGTTTCAATCAATCAATCAATCAATCAATCAAATCAATGAATGCCTCCTGAGGCTATGGTGCTGTTAAGTTATTGTGGCTCAATGTGCCATTTTTTTTTATTTTATTTTAATGTACTACTATTTAATATATGTTATTGTTTTAGTTGCTTAAGAGATATTCCTAGCTCTGAATTTGCTCATTGCTATTTTTATGTTTTTGTGCATTATTTGTTGCCGTAATCAGGTTACTCATCAATTACTCAGTGCTTGAGTAGTTTTTTCACAACATACTTTTTACTTTTACTCAAGTAAATATTTGGGTGACTACTCCTTACTTTTACTTGAGTATTAAATCTCTGAAATAACAGTACTCTTACTTGAGTACAATTTCTGGCTACTCTACCCACCTCTGCAGTAGCGTATAGCATATAGCAGTTAGCATATCATGACCCACAATGCACTACTGCCATGACCCGACCCCCGCTGAATTCTCATTGGTTGGCGTGTGAGTGACGATTTCTGATGTGTGTGTGACGATTGCGGACATTGTCTTCGTCGCTCACGCGAATGAGATAAATAATATTATTTGATATGACTGCGTGGGTTCCCTCACAATACGAAGGTCCTGGAGTCCTGGGTTCAAATCCAGGCTCGGGATCTTTCTGTGTGGAGTTTGCATGTTCTCCCCGTGAATGCGTGGGTTCCCTCCGGGTACTCCGGCTTCCTCCCACCTCCAAAGACATGCACCTGGGGATAGGTTGATTGGCAACACTAAATTGGCCCTAGTGTGTGAATGTGAGTGTGAATGTTGTCTGTCTATCTGTGTTGGCTCTGTCCGGGGTGTAACCCGCCTTCCTCCCGATTGTAGCTGAGATAGACACCCGCGACCAGCGGTAGAAAATGGATGGATGGATTTTATGGTAATGTGTTAATAATTTCACACATAAGTCATACATACACATACGTCGCACCCACGGCCAAAGTATGAAAAAAACGTCGACTTATAGTCCGAAAAATACGGTACTGTACTGATACATAATGCTTTTTTCAAATACAAACCCAGTTCCCATATGAGTTGGGAAATTGTGTTGGATGTAAATATAAACGGAATACAATGATTTGCAAATCATTTTCAACCCATATTCAATTGAATGCACTACAAAGACAAGATATGTGATGTTCGAACTTATAAACTTTTTTTTTTTTTTTGCAAATAATAATTAACTTAGAATTTCATGGCTGCAACACATGCCAAAGTAGTTGGGAAAAGGCATGTTCACCACTGTGTTACATCACCTTTTCTTTTAACAACACTCAAGGAGACACATTTTTGAAGCTTTTCAGGTGGAATTCTTTCCCATTCTTGCTTGATGTACAGCTTAAGTTGTTCAACAGTCCGGGGTCTCTGTTGTCGTATTTTAGGCTTCAAAATGTTGAATGGGAGACAGGTCTGGATGACAGGCAGGCCAGTCTAGTACCCGCACTCTTTTACTATGAAGCCACGCTGATGTAACACGTGGTGTGGCATTGTCTTGCTGAAATAAGCATGGGTGTCCATGATAACGTTGCTTGGATGACAACATATGTTGCTCCAAAATCTGTATGTACCTTTCAGCATTAATGGTGCTTTCACAGATGTGTAAGTTACCCATGCCTTGGGCACTAATGCACCCCCATACCATCACACATGCTGGCTTTTGAACTTTGCGCCTATAACCATCCAGACGGTTCTTTTCCTCTTTGTTCCTGAGGACACAAATGTCCACAGTTTCCAAAAACACTTTCCCACTTTGCATCAGTCCATCTTAGATGATCTCGGGCCCAGAGAAGGCAGCGGCTTTTCTGGATGTTGTTGATAAATGGCTTTCGCTTTGCATAGTAGAGCTTTAACTTGCACTTACAGATGTTTTGACAAACTGTATTTAGTCACAGTGGTTTTATGAAGTGTTCCTGAGCCCATGTGGTGATATCCTATAGAGATTGACGACGGTTTTTGATACAGTGCCATCTGAGGTATCGAAGGTCGCGATCATTCAATGTTGGTTTCCGGCCATGCCGCTTACGTGGAGTGAATTCTCCAGATTCTCTGAACCTTTTAATGATATTTTGAACCGTAAATGTTGAAATCCCTAAATTTCTTGCAATTGCACTTTGAGAAACGTTGATCTTAAACTGTTTGACTATTTGCTCATGCAGTTGTGGACAAAGGGGTGTACCTCGCCCCATCCTCTTTTGTGAAAGACTGAGCATTTTTTGGGAAGCTGTTTTTATACCCAACCATGGCACCCACCTGTTCCCAATTAGCCTGCACACCTGTGGGATGTTCCAAATAAGTGTTTCCCAACTTCTTCGTCACATGTTGCTGGCATCAAATTCTAAAGTTAATGATTATTTGCGAAAAAAAACAAATGTTTATCACTTTGAACATCAAATATGTTGTCTTTGTAGCATATTCAACTGAATATTGGTTGAAAATGATATGCAAATAATTTTATTTTGTAAATATTTACATCTAACACAATTTCCCAACTCATATGGAAATGGGGTTTGTATTAATGGGTGCCGCTTAAAAACCGGCGAACTCCATAGTCCGGGAAATACGGTAATTTATCAGGGACAGTTTAACACTAGAACAGATGATTGCCATATCCAATATTTGCTATGGGGAAAATTGCTTGTAAGTCAGAACCCCTTTCACACTGTATTTCCTCTAATAGACACTGAAATAAAGACATTTTTTCAAACCCAAATCGCTTTTCAAAGCCACTTATACAAAGTTATTATGAAATTTGCATACTCGCACTGCGGTACAGATTTGTCTCACTCTTTGCCTAAAGTGATTATCCATATAATTGCACAAAGTGTGTAGTAAAAAGTGCTGTGATTTGCAGCGAGCTAACTCACAGAAGACATTAGTTTGCTGGTCGATGTTTACTTCGCTGCTGCTCAGGTGTATTGACAGGGAGCTTAACGCTAAACGTGATTTGTAAATTCATTTGCGCGTGGCTTTTATTTCCCACCGCAGGCCTCGCGTAAATACAGTCAGTCTACTTTTCTAATCATGCGTATCCTCGTCAGAGGATTTACGGCATCCTGCCGTTTTTGTCTTATTCTGCCCCGCCGAGTCAGGCCGTTGAAACGCGACGTGACTTACGAGTGCGCTGTAAATCATGGCGTGATCTAACTAAGTTACCGCAAAGTAAAATTGGCTTTTGGATGAGGCAAAAAAAAAAAAAAAAAGTGTGAAATGCTGGATTGTCTTTGGTGATTCATTTGGATTAGAAGAGCACTGCAGCAGCCTGCTGATGGATGGTTCAGCCCAGCGCTCCAGCACACGCCATCATGACTCCAGGCTGCTGCAACATAATATGACCAAAAAGTACTCAAAAGTGACGGATGAGCTCATTTCTAATGCTTGTCGCTGTCATGCCGACAATGATGATGTGGTCAGTGTGTGTGTGTGTGTGTGTGTCAATCATAGGACATGTGTCTTTTAAAAAGCTCATCATGAATACATGAGCCATCATGTTCGATAAACTCTGCCTGACTTATTCTTCCTCCCACTCCTTCTTTTCCTCCTCAATCATTCCCTGAATGTCTTTGCGAGGCTCCCTGCAGTTCTTCACTTACATGATAAAAAATGTCTTCATATTGGACGTAATCTAATATTTACTTTACAGGAACCCCCCGCGGGTTCCTCTTATACCAATGCAGCTTATGCCATGGCAACTACAGAAGATTCATTCTAACACTTACAGTAGATTTGCAATCCTTTTTAAATACATAAATGGTATTACCACAAACACACAATTGTGTAAAAACAGCCACACTTGAATGTGTTAAATAGAAATGTTGTGTAAAACACTGCCACTAAGGAAAGGGGACCAATTTAGCTCTGCTGGGGGTCAGGAAGAGGAACACACATGCCCAGGTCAACTATAGTCCACATGTTACATCAAAGACACAGGAGACAGAGCTTGATCAGATTATAGATCTCTTGCTAAGTGTCACATTCCTGAGCCCAATAAACAACTTTTGGCGACCCGTTCAAAGAACATCATCAATTAAAACGAGTACAAGTAATTTTGCCCTCACAGTCGGGGCCCGGGTTAAAACACTCATCCGTGCATCAGTTGGGGACGTCTCTGCATTTGATGTCCCCTCCAAGCTTTCTCATTGTTTCCCATTGGGTTGAGTTTTTTCTTGCCCTGATGTGGGATCTGAGCCAAGGATGTTTTTTGGATTGTGCAGCCCTTTGAGACACTTGTGATTAAGGGCTATATATCAGTCTTTGATTTATTTATTGATTGATCGGAATATAAACCGCAGTCATTAAATTTGGACAGAAATCAATATTTTTACATACCGTATATTAGCCGCATCGGACTATGAGCAGTTTGTTGTGAAAAGGGATATTTACACAGGAAAAATTTGTTAGCGAAGAAAAATCCATAGATTAGTCGCATCGTTGTGTAAGCCACAGGGTACGAAGCGTAGGAAAAAAGTAGCAGCTTGTAGTCCGGAAATTAATTCATATTTAGATACTGTAGGTTACATTAAGAAACTTCACATGGTTACATTTGCACAATATGTCTGAAAAGGAGTAGGATTTTCATTTTTGTTTTTACAATAATACGTTTAATGTAAATAACGATATTACTTTTATAATAATAATAATACAGATATTAATTATATTAATATCAATATTAGTAATGATAATAATTATTTAAAAAAACTAATAATAGAATAGCATCCATCCATCCATCAATTTTCTACCGCTTATTTCCTTTTGGGTCGCGGTATCTCAGCTACAATCAGGTGGAAGGCGGCGTACACCCTGGACAAGTCGCCAACTCATCGCAGTAATAGAAAAGGATTGAAATGTAATTTCTTTAAATTGATTTACTTTAAGAAATAAAGGAAAATAGTGGTAGATTATGGAAAGAAAGGATTCTGGCTGGAAAGACCAGAATTTTATGCATTAACAGACGTCTTATGCCGGATGAAAAACCGTGCTGCTGCGGTAGTACGAGAGAAAATGTTAATTATTTTTTTATTGAAAGTTAAAATACCTGAAACTATCAAAGCATGAAGGCACCCGGAAATAAGGGAATAAAATGGAAGTTACCGAGGGAAAGCAGGTAGGATTATGTTTGTTGTAAAAAAAAACCCCACTCTTAATCGTGTGTGGTACATATGTAGTATTTTGATTCAAATGGCGCCCTCTGATGGTAAGATTCCAATGCAAAAAACTCACGTAAGCATAAAGGCATTAACATTTACAACCTTTGAAGTGCACACATCTAATATCATGCATTTACTCCCAGCAGGCACAAGATATTAAAACTACGTTGAGAACTTGTTGAATTAGGTCCTGCTGTTGAACAACTCCAACATAACGTTGAAACAACATGCTCTTTGACGACGTTTAATCAATGTTGGGTTCTGACGTTGATTTGACCATTGAATTTTTGTCATTTCTCAACCAATAATCTACAACACAAATACAAGATTAAATCAACAGGCTTTTTGACAACATTTATTCAATATCAGGTTGTGACATTGATTTGACCATTGAAATTTGGTCATTTCCCAACCAACAACGTGGATCCTACGTTGGGACATTAATGTTGACTCAATTCACAAATACAACTATATTGCAACGTTGTTTCAAAGTCAGTTTTCAAGGACATGTATGTATAATCAACATTGTACGGTATAAAAGGTATTAGTATAGTACCGCGATACTAATGAATCATTGACGGTACTACACCGCCTCTGAAAAGTACCAGTCCGCCATTAAACGCCATTGGTGGATCTTCACCTGACATCCACTGTAATGATACCGAGTGCAGTTGCGTATTAGGTCGATACTACTACGATTATGTCCATACTTTTTGGCATCACATCTTCTTTCATTTAAAAAAAAATGTATATTATGTTTATAAACTCAGGAAATATGTCCCTGGACACATGAGGACTTTGAATATGACCAATGTATGATCCTGTACCTACTTGGTATCGGATTGATACCCAAATTAGTGATATCATCCAAAACTAATGTAAAGTATCAAACAGAAGAAGAACAAGTGATCATTGCATTTTAACAGAAGTGTAGATAGAACATGTTAGAGAAAGTAAGCGGATATTAACAGTAAATGAACAAGTAGATTAATAATTCATGTTCTACCGCTTCTCCTTAATGTTTTTAAAAAATAACAGAATGGAAAATGACACAATATGTTACTGCATATGTCAGCAGACTTATTAGGAGACTTTGTTTGTTTGATTACTAATAAAAGACAATTTGTCTTGTATGTTCACTATTTTATTTAAGGACAAACTTGCAGTAAGAAACATATGTTTAATGTACCCTAATTTTTTTTGCTACAATAAAGCCAACAAACCCATTATTTGTGGTACACTTTATTTAGAAAAAGTACCGAAAAGTATCGAAATAATTTTGGTACCGGTACCAAAATATTGGTATGGTGACAACACTACGTTGTATCAATGTCTTGTGCCCGTTGGGCTGTTTGGCCTTGATAACCTAAAAACAAACATATCGAGCCATTCTTTTTCTTCAAAATATGTCCAAAACGTGGTTG
Source organism: Nerophis ophidion (assembly GCF_033978795.1). Taxonomy (NCBI): domain Eukaryota; kingdom Metazoa; phylum Chordata; class Actinopteri; order Syngnathiformes; family Syngnathidae; genus Nerophis; species Nerophis ophidion. The sequence continues at coordinate 18,099,008 of NC_084628.1, forward strand.
ATATTCTGCACAAACATTCATTTTTGTTCTTACCTTGTCCTCCTGAGGTTTTGTTGTTGCCGGCAGCAGGCCCAGAAACTTGTCTCTGCAGAGCAAAAGCAATCATTTGATTAGCGGGTTAAGACTTTTGCACCGCACTGCAATATCCTCTAACCCCTCACTCTTGTACTATCCGTCATCCAACTGTACTATTTGAATATTGGACTTTTTTCGCATGAACTGTAACAAATCACGCTTGTTTTGCACGTCTTCCATCACATTCTGCTCTTGTTTGCTTCTCCTTCCACATCTGCCTCTCGTTAAATAATTCAGCATCAAGCATCCGTCTCACAAGTGATGTCCCAGAGCATGTGTTTACAATGGCCTCTGTTGGCCCATCTATCTTCACAGCCACGGTGCATCAAGAAAGCCGCCCTACAAGCCTTCATGGGAATATTGCCGTCTTCATGTAAAATTCACAAGATGGACGACGGCATGAGCGAGCGATGGAGCGATAGTCGAAACGTTTCCGCACAATCAAATTAAAGTGTCTCTCTACTCGTCGCCGAGGCAGACATCTTTATTGCGGCGTGGCCGACCGGCGGCCGGCTGGTGTTTTGAGCGAGAGCGCAGGCCGGGTGGGAGCTGCGATGTCAGAGCAGGATCGATACCAACCCTCTGCAGTTAAGACTTGGTTATACAATCACTGGCAGCGGGGAGATTGATGACTAAAATCAACTCTGCAGCAATGAAGGGGAGGAGAGGAAGAAGGGAAAACGTCTTTGAAGCCAAAACAGAAAAGTTGCACACTTTCATATTAAACATATGGAATGGAAAAATCCTAGAGCATAGTAGCAGCTGTGGTAATGCATGGATAGGGATGTAACAACAATAATATTTGATATCATATTTTGATTTAAAAATATCACGGTTATCATTATTGTCGGGGTATATGTGCTTAAAAAGTACATTCTAACAAAATCAATTAGAGCCAAAGCCCTCCAATTTGCATGTTACATGTTTTCTTATGCTTCACTGACAAGAGTGTTCTGGCATCCTACTCTGTTCAGCGGTTCTTGAACGCACCGTAAAAACACCTCTGTGTCATATTCTTCATATCGATCACTCTCTTCTAAGAGAGCACAGTGGGTTCAATGTGCACCGTTGAATAGCTTAGGCCATGTCTACGCTAAGTCGTTTAACCCCTAAAACGAATAGTTATTTAGTCTAAGCCCCGTTTCAGCCACATTAAACCAGCGTTTAAAGGGGAACATTATCATCAGACCTATGTAAGCGTCAATATATACCTTGATGTTGCAGAAAAAAGACCATATGTTTTTTTAACCGATTTCCGAACTCTAAAAGGTTGAATTTGGCGATTTAAACGCCTTTCAATTGTTCGCTGTCGGAGCGATGACCTTTCACCCGTGACGTTACAATGGGAAGCGATCCACCATTTTCTCAAACACATTACACACAAGTCAAATCAGCTCTGTTAGTTTACGTTTTTTCGACTGTTTTCCGTACTTTGGAGACATCATGCCTCGTCGGTGTGTTGTCGGAGGGTGTAACAACACGAACAGGGACGGATTCAAGTTGTCTTACGTGGAGTGTGCATCGATTAGCACGGCATGCTAATCGATGCTAACATGGCAGAAATGGCAAGAATGTGTGGATATCCTGCGAGACTCAAAGCAGATGCATTTCCAACGATAAAGTCAACGAAATCACAAAGGTGAGTTTTGTTGGTGTGCTAATCAAACATATTTGGTCACGGCATGACTGCCAGCTAGTCGATGCTAACATGCTATTTAGGCTAGCTGTATGTACATTTGTAGCTATATTTGCATCCAGCCTTTCCCTCCACCCACATTTAATGCCAAACAAACACTTACCAATCGACGGATTTACGTTGCTCCAGTGGTCAAAAGATGCAATCGTTGGTGAGAAGGTGATCGCTAAATAGCTTCAATAGCTATTCGCTCAACATCTTCAGTTTCCTCTTCAATTTCATTTTTGCTATCTGCCCCCACACTCCAACCATCCGTTTCAATACATGTGTAATCTGTTGAATCACTTGAGCCGCTGAAATCCGAGTCTGAATCCGAGCTAATGTCGCTATATCTTGCTGTTCTATCCGCCATGTTTGTTTGTATTGGCATCACTATGTGAAGTCACAGGAAAATGGACGGGTGGATTTACAGATAGCGAAAATCAGGCACTTTAAAGCCTTTTTTCGGGATATTCCATGATGGGTAAAATTTTGAAAAAAACTTCGAAAAATAAAATAAGCCACTTGGAACAGATTTTAATTGGTTTTAACCCTTCTGAAATTGTGATAATGTTCCCCTTTAAGGTCCCCCTCCTCGGACACATTTTTACACGGCTAAGTGCGGCGTGAATTTCTTGAATCTCCAGCACTTAGCTTTGTATGGACTCATTGATCATTGATTACAAACTGAGTTCGGCGAGGAAGTGACACCAGAAAGATGGAGTCCCAAACAGGAAGTGACGTCAGAAATAACGCGCCACATCCAGCTTCATAATAAAGCAGTTTCGTAACTTGAAGCTAACCAATGGAAATATGGAGGCGAGTCCTCTAGTCATTCCTGTGTTTCTCCTTCTTCTACATGTACAGACGCTTGAGGAAATTACACATGAATACCCTAAAAGAAAGTGATTCCAGCTATTTGAGATACAACACTTCTCAGACGGCAAGAGAACTTTCCAATGTCCAGGTCAGTTGCGATTCCACTTAGCAAAAAATGTTGTCCCATTTGTCGAAGGAGAGACAAAGAATATGCAAGCTCCCTTGGATTTGATAAAAAAAAAAAAAGGTTGCGTGTGCTTTGTATTACCTGGCCGTTGAGGGAAAACTACGGAAAACAGCGAATGCTTTTGGAAGGGCAAAGCAGACGGTAGAAGTATGTTGCGGACTCAACGTCTAGGTCCAGAGTATATAAAGTCACCAAAAATGAATGGTCAATGAAGGTGAAGACAAAACAGTGACTGTCCTGACCAGATATCTAGATACCTAGTTTGGTTGATGTAAAATATTCTCTATCACATTGTTTACGTGTCTTATAAAGATTTGATTAATTTATGATGGCTGAGGAGTGATTCACTACAAAAGGGCCCCACAGCACACTGGATTCCAGTTAATTGAAATACCACAACACTGGATATTGTTCAGATAAGTTACATTTAAGAACTTGCACACAAAGCAACACTGGAGGTGACTAGGACGTGCACATTTTCCGCGCATGCGTATTAGGACACGTTGCGCCGGCGTACTGAGGGGCTCGAGGGTCTTAAATGGAGGCATTGTTGTGTGTGGACATGGATAAGGTTAGGTGGGATTTACCCTGGATAACTTTATCGGGGCCTTAGTTGCTGCAGACAGTAATGTGTTTGTATAAGTTTAGATTGGGGTAAGTTGTTTCTAATTAGGGAAAGACGTCAATGTCTCTTGTTAGTATTTCAGCAGGGAAGCAAGTGCCGGTCCGCCCGTGAGTTTATCAAAGGGTGGATATCAGTAACTGTTTTTGGATCATCTCAATTTAAAATTGTAAAAGTAACCGTCAAGACTTTTTTTCTTACCGCGGTTATCATTAAGACCGTTTATCTTTACACCCTTGTTGTATGGCTGTTTAAAACACAATAGTGTAAAACTGCAGGGATGGCTCTAATTTTGCAATATAGTCCCACCGTTGAAAAGGGTCCTATCCTGCTCAAAGGGAATAAGCGGTAGAAAAATAAATAAATAAAATATATATATATATATGCACACATATATATACACACATATATATATACACACACACATATACACACACACACACATATACACATACATACATATATATATATATATATATATATATATATATATATATATATATATATATATATATATATATATATATATATATATATATATATATACACATATACACATACACACACACAAAGGATTATATACACAATTCTTACAACCAAACGAACACCACCTGTCTTGTTTTAAGAGTAAGCAGTTACCAGTGACTCTAAATTGTAACATAATGAATACAATCGTGTGAAGTTCCCACACTCGACCATTCTTGAGTTCGGCCCCCCTTTAAATACGGGTTAAGGCCACTTAAAAATGAAAAAAAAAAAAGGTCAAGATGTAACTGTGAGGTAAAGGTTGCGTGTTCAATAAGAGCTGTCACACTGAAGCCATATCTACATAAATCACACATCTCATACACTCCAATGTTAAACAACAACTGCATCAATTCATGTGAAGTAAACATTTATTGGCTGTTAATATACTGAGCCATTAGATGTATGATGCTGTGTAGATGATCTTTAAAATCACTTATTTGGAGCCCAGCAATGAGTTTTTCTTAAGGCACATCCTGATTCACTACTGATATCTGTCTCATATCAGCAATGAAACAAGTATCGAATTATATCGACTTGCATCTAAAATCTTTGATATAAGTTTCGATACAAGCAGTCCTGCCTCGTGTTTACTTGTGCAAACCAAAGCTGAGCAGCCAGTACACCTTTTAATGTCCTCCAATAAGAACACAAGTTTGCTTTTTATATTCTATTTTAAGTTAAGTCGTCTACAAAAGGGGGAAACAAGGTAAAATATAGGCTTCTAAGAGCTACGAGCTGCACAACAGCTGAGCACACAGCAGCACACAGCTAGACATACTTAATAAGTGTTCCTAAATGAACAATATTGCAGTATTAGACACATGTGTCAATACAAACTTGTATCGAATTTTAATAGTTGCATATTACTTACACATACAAAGTCTCTAAGACTGAAGCGTATTAGAGAGTATCAAGTAGCAAATGTGTTCGGATCATTCAACTTACTGCTTAATGAGCTTAACTTAATGAATTTTTGTTCATTCCAGACGGTCATTAATAGAGGTGTGAATCTTTCGGCACCTAACGATTCGATCCGGATGAGAATGGATTTTTGATTAACACAATTCAAACCGATTCTCGTAATTTATTATTCGGTGAAATAATGAAAATTTTTCAAAACAGGTTACAGGTTATAAAAGCTGCATCAAATGGCATGAAAACGGCATAAAAATGTGCTTTTAAAATGTATTTTTATTTGTATTTTTTTAAAACAAGGGGTATAAGCGGTTGAAAATGGATGGATGGATATAAAAAAATTATGAATCCAATGATAATCGGGATGATTAAAAATCGCAATTTAGATGTGATTGGATTTTTTTTTTAGCACACTTAGTCAATAAATAGTTTTTCTATACCAATGATTGTGCTTTCATTTGATTAAACTTCCTATAACATTCCACACTACAACATATTAAAAAATGTTTGATTTGTGCTGATAGCGCATCAATACCGGTATCGACCAATACTCCAGGCTTTAATATAGGCAACGTATCAAACTTACAAAAAAAAGTCTAAGAAAAGATATAAGCGCTCATCCTTCATGCTGTTTACATATCGCTACATGAAACGTCAATTACATTAGTGAAGTGAAGCGAATTATATTCATATAGCGCTTTTCTCTAGTGAGTGAAAGCGCTTTACATAGTGAAACCCAATATCTAAGTTACATTTAAACCAGTGTGGGTGGCACTGGAAGCAGGTGGGTAAAGTGTCTTGCCCAAGGACACAACGGCAGTGACTAGGATGACGGAAGCGGCAATCGAAACTGGAACTCTCAAGTTGCTGGCACGGCCACTCTACCAACCGAGCCATTCCGCCCCCAAAATTAAAATCTATGAAGATGGTCCACGCTATCTTCCTCCTCGTGAATTACATATTTTTAATGTTATGTGTTGGTGTTGCAATACTAAAACGGGGGAATTTACAGGGCTTGTGCTGTTAACCAAACCGAGACAGGAAATGATTAATCCATTTAGCTGCAACGTACGTGCTTGCATCCTTCGGGGAGTTGCCAGCATCTCTCCCTGCAACCACGTCATCGTAATCCCCGCTTGTGCCAAGGTTTCCTATTTGTTCATGTCAGGATGCCATGCCATCCCCTGATAGCAGAGGACTCCACCAGGCATCGTACTATTTGTCCTCTTTTCTCAGCGGGTCTCGCGACATTACTAATTCAGCACTTTTCATGAATTTCAAACAGCAGAGTGTTTATTTTGATGTCAGGGTGAGGAAGTAAGGGATGATGGTGTTTGGAAGTGTTTTGTTTTTGATCAACCATCGTCTTTGAGTGTATGTAATAATAAACCGATCTGACTGATTTATTTTTTAGGTACGATGGATTCCATATATATTTGCAGATGTTTGGTAAAAAAATAAAAAAAAAGGACAAAAAAAATTTCCTCTGAAAAGATTTTTTTTCACAGAAAAACCCAAAAGAAAAAATACAAAATATAATACATATATACAACATGTATAAATATGTGCTTATTAGGCCAGGGGTCACCAATGCAGTGCCCGTGGGCACCAGGTAGCCCATAAGGACCAGATGAGTAGCCCGCTGGCTTGTTCTAAAAATAGCTCAAATAGCAGCACTTACCAGTGAGCTGCCTCTATTTTTACAATTTTATTTACAGCACTTACCAGTGAGCTGCCTCTATTTTTACAATTTTATTTATTTATTAGCAAGCTGGTCTCGCTTTGCTTGACATTTTTAATTCTAAGAGAGGCAAAACTCAAATAGAATTTGAAAATCCAAGAAAACATTTTAAAGACTTGGTCTTCACTTGTTTAAATAAATTAATATTTTTTTTTACTTTGCTTCTTATAACTTTCAGAAAGACAATTTTAGAGAAAAAAATACAACCTTAAAAATGTTTTTAGGATTTTTATACACATATACCTTTTTACCTTTTAAATTCCTTCCTCTTCATTCCTGACAATTTAAATCAATGTTCAAGTATTATTATTTTTTCTTATTGTAAATAATAATAAATACATTTTAATTTAATACTTCATTTTAGCTTCTGTTTTTTTTTTTGATGAAGAATATTTGTGAAATATTTCTTCAATCTTATGATTAAAATTAAAAACAAATATTCTGGCAAATCCAGAAAATATGTAGAATCGAATTTAAATCTTATTTCAAAGTGTTCTGAAATTCATTTAAAATTTTTGTTCTGGAAGATCTAGAAGAAATAAAGATTTGTCTTTGTTAGACCTATAGCTTGGTCTAATTTGTTATAAATTCTAAGTGCAGATTGGATTTTAACCTATTTAAAACATGTCATCAAAATTCAAAAATGTATCTTAATAAGGAAAAATGACTAATGATGTTCCATAAATTCTTTTTTGTTTATTTTTTCAAAAAGATTCGAATTAGCTAGTTTTTCTCTTCATTTTTTTCGGTTACATTTTTGAATTTTAAAAAGTCGAAATTGAAGATAAACTATGTTTCGAAATTTAATTTTAATTTTTTTCGTGTTTTCTCCTCTTTTAAACCGTTCAATTAAGTGTTTTTTTCATAATTTATTCTCTACAAAAAACCTTCCGTAAAAGGAAAAAAAATGTACGACGGAATGACAGACAGAAATACCCTTTTTTTTATATTTACAGATTTATTTATTAAAGGTAAATTGAGCAAATTGGCTATTTCAGGCAATTTATTAAAGTGTGTATCACAAGAAGTACCCAAGAAGTAGCTCTTGGTTTCAAAAAGGTTGGTGACCCCTGAATTAGGCTGTATTTATGGGCCTTTCAACAAAGTTTATTCGCCACTCACGGGTTGTCTCGGTCCGTAGCCATCCCGGGGGTTTATTTATTGTACATACCACTATTTCTCACTGGCACTCATCGAGGACGGACGCTCCCCATCCTCTCCTTTTCCTCTCCTGCTTGCTTCTTTGTCTTGTCTTAACTTTCTTGTTGCCTCTTTTTGCACTGCTCTCCAAATCAAAACACTGGAACTATTTAATTGGCCCCAACGAAATTGACAAGATCTTGGGTTTGGGGGAACCTGCTTGTCGTGACGGAGCGGTTGTTGCTGAACACACCACGGACTCTTGGGGGAAGAAGGAGTTGCCGCGTGCCTGGCGACCATTTCAGTCGAGGACGTGAAGATATCCACCTATTCGGAATTATGACAAGAGGACATCTGCTGATTGGAGTAAGCTTTGCTTTGATTTGTCGACAAATTGGAAGTTTCTGGCAGTCTTCAAAGTACCCCAAAGCTGCCACAAATGATTGGAGGAAGCGGGAAGAACTGTGGACACTCTCGTGATTTGGATAACATCGGACTGTCTGCACTGCAGGATGAATTTTAAAGATCAGTCATAGACAATTTAGAGTGAAAAGCAAATTTGGTTTTCAATCGCATACAAAACATTCGAACTTTGATTGTTTCCCTGGCATCAGGACTCTCCCGAAGGACAGTGCGGCGAAGACTTAAACTCCCTTCTTGTTTCTCATGGACACATACATGCATCCACGAAAAAATACATGCATATCTGTTTATCTGTGCATAACCATGCATACCCCATGCCCCATCCAATGCCCTTGACGCGAATCCCTCACGGGTGATGGACGGATGGGCAGCGCCTTAAGATCTGCAGCCAGATGCCATAGCCCCCACTCCCTGCCCTCTGTTGGCAAGTCTCGAGATGGATGTTGTAATATGTATATGTGCTTTGCAATGGAAAGGTTTTTTCCCACTTCAGACTGGGCCCCCTTAGGAGCACAGTCTAGATTTTTTTTTTTTTTTACTCATCTTCACCCAGCGTTTACCTTTTTCCCATCTTTCATGGTGACCCATCAGCGTTCCTGTTCTGTAACCCTGTACACTGTTTGTCTAATCTTGAACGGGTTTGTGCTGAAAACAAAGTTTCGCTGTACTTGTGCAATGACAATAAAGACCTACCTACCTAAAGGGACAGCACATTTCCAATAGGAACTTTGTAGGACTTTACACAAGTAAAATAATCTGTTGCAATAAATTGTAAAATGGACATCAAATAAATTAATAAATTATTCCTAATCCTAATTAGAAATATGAAAAAAATCTTGCAAAATATATAGCTTTTAGTGGCATTTTTACCATGTTTTGTGAATTGGAGTGCATAACAAAGTGCAAAGAAATACAAAGCTCAAGTGGATCACATGGCCACTGATTAACAAGTATTATCAGAACCAATCTAATAACTGCTATCTTGGAATTCTTATTAATACTGATACTGTTGTTGATGTTATTCACTTTTTGGTGACCACTTTTGGAATGTTTTGTGTCATGTTTGTGTGTCCTCTCAATTGCTCTTGTTGATTGCTATTCTGAATGTTGCTAGTCCTTGTTTGGTTTTGGAATGGTATTATTGTGTAATATTTTGTTGGATTGATTAATAAAAAAATAAAAAAAATAAAACAAATATCCATCCATTTTCTACCGCTTATTCCCTTTCGGGGTCGCGGGGGGCGCTGGCGCCTATCTCAGCTACAATCGGGCGGAAGGCGGGGTACACCCTGGACAAGTCGCCACCTCATCACAGGGCCAACACAGATAGACGGACAACATTCACACTCACATTCACACACTAGGGCCAATTTAGTGTTGCCAATCAACCTATCCCCAGGTGCATGTCTTTGGAAGTAGGAGGAAGCCGGAGTACCCGGAGGGAACCCACGCATTCACGGGGAGAACATGCAAACTCCACACAGAAAGATCCCGAGCCTGGAATTGAACCCAGGACTGCAGGACCTTCGTATTGTGAGGCAGACGCACTAACCCCTCTGCCACCGTGATAAAAAATAGTTATTTCTTTATTTAAAAAAAAAAAAAAAAAGAACCAATGTTGTAGCAAATTTAATGGTGCTGATGAGTTGGTTGTCAACGTCGGTAAGGCAAGTGTAGCACGTGTACCTTTCACAACAATAGCAGAGTAGCGGATGTACAGTCACGATGAAAAGTTTACATACAATTTTAAAGAACATAATGTCATGATTGTCTTGAGTTTCCAATACTTTCTACAACTCTTATTTCTTTGTGATAGAGTGATGGGAGCACATACTTGTTGGCCACAAAAAAAAACATTCATGAAGTTTGGTTATTTTATGAATTAATTATGGATCTACTGAAAATGTGGCCAAATCTGCTCGGTCAAAAGCAAACATACAGCAATGTTAATATTTGCTTACATGTCCTTTGACAAGTTTTACGGCAATAAGGTGCTTTTGGTAGTCATCCACAAGCTTCTGGCAAGCTTTTGGTTGAATTTTTGATCATTCCTGTTGACAAAATTGTTGCAGTTGAGCTAAATGTGTTGGTTTTCTGACATCGACTTGTTTCTTCAGCATTGTCCACACGTTTAAGTCAGGACTTTGGGAAGGCCATTCCAAAACCTTCATTCTAGCCCGATTCAGCCATTCCTTTACCACTTTTGACGTGTGTTTGGGGTCATTGTCCTGTTGGAACACTCAACTGCGCCCAAGACCCAACCTCCGGGCTGATGATTTTAGGTTGTCCTGAAGAATTTGGAGGTAATCCTACTTTTTCATTGTCCCATTTATTCTCTGTAAAGCACAAGTTCCATTGGCAGCATAACAGGCCTAGAAAATAATACTACTACCAACATGCTTAACGGTAGGGATGGTGTTACAGGGATTAGAGGCCTCACCTTTTCTCCTCCAAACATATTGCTTGGTATCGTGGCCAAACAGCTAAATTTTTGTTTCATCTGACCACAGAACTTTCCTCCAGAAGGTTTTATCTTTGTCCATGTGATGCTATATGAAACAAAAACTGAGCTGTTTGGCCACAATACCCAGCAATGTTAGGGGGGAAAAGGTGAGGCCTTTAATCCCAGGAACACCACACCTACCGTCAAGCATGCTGGTGGTAGTATTATGCTCTCAGCCTGTTTTGCTGCCAATGGAACTGGGGCTTTAAAATGGGACAATGAAAAAGGAGGATTACTTCAAAATTCTTCAGGACAATCTAAAATTATCAGTATATACACACACACACACACACACACACACACACACACACACACACATACATACATACATACATACATACATACATACATACATACATACATACATACATACATACATACATACATACATACATACATACATACATACATACATACATACATACATATATATATATATATATATATATATATATATATATATATATATATATATATATATATACGCATTTGGGTTGTACGGTGTACCGGTCCTAATAAAGTACCGGGGCACTAATGAATTAAAAATGGTACTATCCTGCTTTTGAAAATACAGTTTTTTAAATTTTTTAATCAATGGTGACAATCGCTGGCATATACACACACAGCACTTGCAAGAAAAACGTTTAGACTGGCACAAATGTAAGATTTGTGTCACTTGAAGGCAAAAAAAAATTGATTTGATGTGCGGAGTAAACACAGCCATAGAGTGAAGGGCACTATTTGATGTTATACAAACATTAAGTCACTGACAGTATTTTACCTGGTGACTTGAAGTTAAAGAATAGAAATATGAACACCTTTGTGTAGTCGCATTGGTTATCCATGGCAGGGTTGCGGCTCCCGAGACCTAACTGGAGGCCATGGGAGTGTTGGTTGCTCAGTGCACTGAGGTGACGATTAGGAGCAAGAGTATCACACTCCTCAGGGCGACGGCGAGGAGGAAGGAGAAGAAGAAGCGTCACGCCTCAGCAGCTCTGGGACTGAGCCAAGTGTAAATTGCCATAACAGCGGGCTCCACGAGCAAGATTACTGAGTGGGACGAGGCTCTAAACGCGCGCAAACGTGCACACACACTCATACACACGCACAGGGACAAACAAATCAACTTACCCGGGAGCAAAATGTACACACAAACAAGTGGATGTGTGAAGCGAGAAAGCTGTAATTACACTGATGAGAGTGATGGAGAGCAGTGAGATTCATATTGAACCTCTCGTTTATCACTAGTGGCCTCGGAGGGACACATTGAGGTGAATTTGAAACACACACACACACACACACACACACACACACACACACACACATACACACACACACACACACACATACTCCCTTATTGATCCAAGATGGCGGCGCCCGGACGGGCTGCGTCCTCGCGGAGCTCCTGCTAAAGATGAAACATTTGGCAGAAATACCGGACAATTCCACAGACTTTATGGCTGGCTCACATCGTGGTCACTCCGTGATCACGTACGACCGCCAGACACTTCTGGATGTGGACATATCGGGCCGTTTTGGACTGATAGACGCGTGCGTGCTAAACATGCTAACTAGCATGGGGATACGTCGGCGGCTACATCCAGCGGCCTGTGAAGCAGGGGAGTCTAGTAGCAGCGGGGGCCGTCTACGGAGCAGACGCCAGCGGTGTGATCGGAAACGCGGATGTCGAGCGGGGCTAAAAACAAAGCAGAAGGCTAATCCCCACAGAACACCACTTCCCTCCATCCTGCAAACAGATTTAAATGGAAAATGCGAGACTACTGGTCTGGGTAATGAGTCAGTTAAATTAGAACACGTTTTTTCTGCTTTGAGTGTTTCAGAGTTGGACATGTGTGTTACTGAGGTGGCTAACTATGATGCGTGCAGTTTATCAAAGCAACAAACAAACAATCGGAAAATTCCTGTCGTATCAATTCCTAGATATGGTCGTAACTATACTGAATGCACTGGGCATAATAAACACAACATTATTAATATTGCTACTACGGATAATTTGATCAAAAACTCCCTAAAACAGCCCACTACCTATAATATAGGTTTTTTTAAACATAAGATAATTGTTTCCCAAAACGTTATTAGTTAATGATATTATCAGAGACAACAATCTTAACGTCATCGGTCTCAGCGAAACCTGGCTTAAACCAAACGACTTTTTTGCGCTAAATGAGGCATGTCCTCCTAACTTTACACATGCGCATATTGCCCGTCCGCTTAAAAGGGGTGGGGGGGTCGCACTAATATACAACGAAAACTTTAACCTTAGTCCTAACATAAATAATAAATATAAATCGTTTGAGGTGCTTACTATGAAGTCTGTCACACCGCTGCCTCTGCACCTGGCTGTTATCTACCGCCCCCCAGGGCCCTATTCGGACTTTATCAATGAATTCTCAGAGTTCGTTGCTGATCTAGTGACACACGCCGATAATATAATCATAATGGGGGACTTTAATATCCATATGAATACCCCATCGGACCCACCGTGCGTAGCGCTCCAGACTGCAATTGATAGCTGTGGTCTCACACAAATAATAAATGAACCCACGCATCGCAACGGTAATACGATAGACCTAGTGCTTGTCAGGGGTATCACCGTCTCCAAAGTTACGATACTCCCGTATACTAAAGTACTGTCCGATCATTACCTTATAAAATTCGAGGTTCAGACGCATGTTCGTCAAACTAATAATAATAATAACTGCTATAGCAGCCGCAACATTAATACGGCCACAACGACAACTCTTGCTGACCTACTGCCCTCGGTTATGGCACCATTCCCAAAGTATGTGGGCTCTATTGATAACCTCACTAACAACTTTAACGACACCCTGCGCGAAACCATTGATAACATAGCACCGCTAAAGTTAAAAAAGGCTCCAAAAAAGCGCACCCCGTGGTTTACAGAAGAAACTAGAGCTCAGAAATTATTATGTGGAAAACTGGAACGCAAATGGCGCACGACTAAACTTGAGGTGCACCATCAAGCATGGAGTGATGGTTTAATAACTTATAAATGCATGCTTACCTTAGCTAAAGATAAATATTACTCAAATCTCATCCACCGTAATAAAAACGATCCTAAATTTTTGTTTAGTACGGTAGCATCGCTAACCCAACAAGGGACCCCTTCCAGTAGCTCAACCCACTCAGCTGATGACTTTATGCAATTCTTTAGTAAGAAAATTGAAGTCATTAGAAAGGAGATTAAAGACAATGCGTCCCAGCTACAACGGGGTTCTATTAACACTGATACGATGGTATATACGGCGGGTACTGCCCTCCAAAATAGTTTCTCTCGTTTTGAGGAAATAACATTAGAGGAATTGTTACAACGTGTAAATGGAATAAAACAGACAACATGCTTACTTGACCCTCTTCCTGGGAAACTGATCAAGGAGCTCTTTGTATTATTAGGTCCATCAGTGCTAAATATTATAAACTTATCACTCTCCTCGGGCACTGTTCCCCTAGCATTCAAAAAAGCGGTTATTCATCCTCTTCTTAAAAGACCTAACCTCGATCCTGACCTCATGGTAAACTACCGACCGGTATCTCACCTTCCCTTTATTTAAAAAATCCTTGAAAAAATTGTTGCGGAGCAGTTAAATGAACACTTAGCGTCTAACAATCTATGTGAAATCTTTCAATCCGGTTTCAGAGCAAATCACTCCACGGAGACAGCCCTCGCAAAAATGACTAATGATCTATTGCTAACGATGGATTCTGATGCGTCATCTATGTTGCTGCTCCTCGATCTTAGCGCTGCTTTCGATACCGTCGATCATAATATTTTATTAGAACGTATCAAAACACGAATTGGTATGTCAGACATAGCCCTGTCTTGATTTAACTCTTATCTTACTGATAGGATGCAGTGTGTCTCCCATAACAATGTGACCTCGGACTACGTTAAGGTAACGTGTGGAGTTCCCCAGGGTTCGGTCCTTGGCCCTGCACTCTTCAGCATCTACATGCTGCCGCTAGGTGACATCATACGCAAATACGGTGTTAGCTTTCACTGTTATGCTGATGACACCCAACTCTACATGCCCCTAAAGCTGACCAACACGCCGGATTGTAGTCAGCTGGAGGCGTGTCTTAATGAAATTAAACAATGGATGTCCGCTAACTTTTTGCAACTCAACGCCAAAAAAACGGAAATGCTGATTATCAGTCCTGCTAGACACCGAACTCTATTTAATAATACAACTCTAACATTTGACAACCAAACAATTAAACAAGGCGACACGGTAAAGAATCTGGGTATTATCTTCGACCCAACTCTCTCCTTTGAGGCACACATTAAAAGCGTTACTAAAACGGCCTTCTTTCATCTCCGTAATATCGCAAAAATTCGCTCCATTCTGTCCACTAAAGACGCTGAGATCATTATCCATGCGTTTGTTACGTCTCGCCCCGACTACTGTAACGTATTATTTTCGGGTCTCCCCATGTCTAGCATTAAAAGATTACAGTTGGTACAAAATGCGGCTGCTAGACTTTTGACAAGAACAAGAAAGTTTGATCACATTACGCCTGTACTGGCTCACCTGCACTGGCTTCCTGTGCACTTAAGATGTGAATTTAAGGTTTTACTACTTACGTATAAAATACTACACGGTCTAGCTCCATCCTATCTTGCCGATTGTATTGTACCATATGTCCCGGCAAGAAATCTGCCTTCAAAGGACTCCGGCTTGTTAGTGATTCCCAAAGCCCGAAAAAAGTCTGCGGGCTATAGAGCGTTTTCCGTTCGGGCTCCAGTACTCTGGAATGCCCTCCCGGTAACAGTTCGAGATGCCACCTCAGTAGAAGCATTTAAGTCTCACCTTAAAACTCATTTGTATACTCTAGCCTTTAAATAGACTCCCCTTTTACACCAGTTGATCTGCTGTTTCTTTTCTTTTTCTTCTATGTCCCACTCTCCCCTGTGGAGGGGGTCCGGTCCGATCCGGTGGCCATCCATGTACTGCTTGCCTGTGTATCGGCTGGGGACATCTCTGCGCTGCTGATCCGCTTCCGCTTGGGATAGTTTCCTGCTGGCTCCGCTGTGAACGGGACTCTCGCTGCTGTGTTGGATCCGCTTTGGACTGGACTCTCGCGACTGTGTTGGATCCATTGTGGATTGAACTTTCACAGTATCATGTTAGACCCGCTCGACATCCATTGCTTTCCTCCTCTCTAAGGTTCTCATAGTCATTATTGTCACCGACGTCCCACTGGGTCATTATTGTCACCGATGTCCCACTGGGTGTGAGTTTTCCTTGCCCTTATGTGGGCCTACCGAGGATGTCGTGGTGGTTTGTGCAGCCCTTTGAGACACTAGTGATTTAGGGCTACATAAGTAAACATTGATTGATTGATTGATTGATTGATGTCCACACACACACACACACACAAACACACACACACACACACACACACACACACACACACACACACACACACACACACACACACACACACACACACACACACACACACAGGCTTGTATTTCTTACAATCTTGAGACCTCCAAAAAATGCCTAGCTCTTTTTCAGGACCACCCTTTCTAGATATATAAAGATTTGTATTTACAACATTAATAATATATACATACCACGCAACTATAAAAACGCTTGCTGTGAAAAATTATTTGGAATTTTACATGAAAAAGGTCACAATTTCACAAGAAAAACTTAGAATTTTGGCAGCATTAGAATAAAAAAATGGTTATTTTACTCAACGCAAGTCAACATTTTACAAGAAAACGGAACATTTGTGCAATACTATGATAAAAAGTTGGAATTTTACTCAGTGACAGTCACAATTTTTATAAGAAAAGCTTAAAATGTTGGCAATTTTATGATAGAATCGAAATTTAACTCGACCAAAGTTACAGTTTTATAAGAAAACTTTAACATTTTGGCAACATTATGATAGTAATCGGAATTTCACTTGGCAAAATGATGACAAAAGTCATCATTTTATTTAAAAAAAATTCACTTTTTTACAGGAATAACAAAACATTTGGCAATATTGTGATAAAAGTCAGAATTTCATTTTGCATTAAAAAGTATTAATTTTACATAAAAAAAGTAATAATTTAATGAGAAAATATTGCAATATTACAGAAACAGGAAGAATATGAGAAATTGTTCCCAATTTCTTAAGAAAGAAGTCGACAGACTGATTTCAGTTAATTTTATTTTTCATTTTTGTTATTTATTTCAAGTGATTACAGTATGTCACTATAAACATATGCGATGAGGTGGCGACTTGTCCAGGGTGTACGCCACCTTCCGCCCGATTGTAGCTGAGATAGGCCAAAGGGGTCACGTTTCAATTTCTGACAAACTTGTTATTACATATGTTGGCCAGAGGGGGAGCACTTAAAATTTTTACACACACTTATGAAACTGACACAGTCAATTTGAAGAATCCCTCCTTTTTGGGACCACCCTCACTTTGATAGATTTCACCACCAGGGGTGCAAATGAAAAATTCTCTATTAGATGCAAAGGTTTTCCTTATTAGGACCATGATTTATGTCCTAACTTGTTGACCGGTCCTCATATAAAAGGTACCTTTCCTTGTTGAAGGGCAGAAATACAAGCACACACACACACACACACACACACACACACACACACACACACACACACACACACACACACACACACACACACACAAATACACAACATGCGACTGTGGTCTGCATACAGTGTTGTGCCCCTTGGCTCACAATTAGGATACTTCAAGGGGAAAATATGGAAGCGCACAAATACAGGCAGGAAACAGACACACAAACACAGCGAAACACACAAACACACACACGGGATGAGTCAAGCAGAATTTGTACTGTGCTTATATTGTAAGCACACTGCACATCAGACAATAATGTATCTTCACTGCGATTGGCCATTCATTAGAACACATGACATTATTATCTCTTTATTTAGACACCGTTCCTTCCTCCTAACCTTATTATTTGCGCTTATTGGACACCGGATGCAAGACATCCACAAACAACCTTGTTTATGTTAGTTGCGAAGCAACATAGTGATAGTTTTTAAAGGGGAACTGCACTTTTTCGGAAATTTTATTTATCGTTCACTATCATTTTGAGAGACAAGAACACATGTCTTTTCTATTTTTATTTAAATCAAAGATGATAAAAAACGCTTGGAAGGTGCACCTTTGTAGCCTTCAAAGCCCTCTAAAACAACTTCAAACCTGCAATCAACGTTATATATACACACTGCAAATATATATATATATATATATATATATATATATATACATATACATATATATAATGTAACAGACACGTTCATAACAATATGTAATATGTACAATATTTACTAAATTTTGGTCATATTATTCATTGCCAGAACTAATTCTTTGGCACATGTATTTGCATTTCCATAGAAAGCCTGTCCCACTTCAATTATTTGCTTGTGTGTTGTCTAATTATGGCAGACTTGATAACAAACAACGAAGACGTCTATTTTTGAAGCTGAGTATATTGAGGATGAACTACTGCTTCTAGAAGCCAACACGGAGAAAGAGTGAGACGTTGGAGCAGACGGACGCAGACAAAGTGAGGTGTAAGTGAATCGAAGCTGCAAAATGTGGAATTTTCGAGCGAAACTATTTCGACATAAATGGATTACTTACCCAAAATCAACATGAAACAACGTCCCCGGCCAGCTGAACCAGACAAACAACTGTCTATCAAGTGAGTTACTTTAATATCGATCATGATGCACGCAGCACGTACATCATGCGTGTTATTACAACTACAGTACTTATGCTCTCTGGCTAGCTGTACACAAACAAAATATTAAATGTGGGTTAATACATTACACATACCGTAATATGATTGTTCATGTTTTTCAGTCAGTACAGATTGGTGTTCTATCGCATTATGAACTCAAACGTGTTCCGTGTTGTAGAATTGATTGCTCCTATTAGCTGTATTGCTAGCCACCAAGAGGGAGATGATTTTTACATCTTCTTGCCTCACATAAAGATTGTGAATGATAGGCATCTGATGAGTTGGCGACTTGTCCAGGGTGTACTCAGCCTTCCGCCCGATTGTAGCTGAGATAGGCGACAGCGCCTCCTGAAACCCCAAAGGGAAGAAGCGGTAGAAAATGGTTGGATGGAGGCAAAATTCCCACCAAAGAGTGCAGTTTCCCTTTAAAATATCTAATAACAAAAATGTTTATAATGATCATTATATTAAGCCATTCACTAAGGTGAAATCTTCGATCATATAATTAGAGAAGAATGTGAGGAGATGAAAAAGTAACCACAATGCAAAATTTAAGGCTGTTATTTATTTATACAATATCAAAAATGCATTGTTTATAAATCATTTTTAAACCGTAAGGAAGGACATCACAGTGATAGCCGCTCTGACATTCTTCCCTCCTTTAACAACACCTGGGACACATACAGAGAGACTCCAAGCCTATAGACACTACACCACTACACCAGGGCAATGGACTTATCACCCACCCCCACACCCCATCCCACCCTACGCTTTTCGCACCACTAAAACCCCACTGGGGCAATGGAAGGATGCGGCACGCTTTAGATGGCATCAGTCTGCCCCCGTATCTTCCTCCCGTGTCTTTGGTGCAAGTTTTGTAGTTTCTGTGTAACATGTTTGTGTGCTTACGGCTATCAAATTTTCTTCTTGGCCTCAGTCGAAGAGTCCACTTTGAGATTTACTTTTTTTTTACTCATCCCTTACCCCCAGAAGTATAAAAAACATGTTATTCAAATAACAAAAAACAATTCGCAAGTAAAAACACAATTTTCTTCAAGTTGAAACTTTTGGCAAAAATATTCCACCCTTTTAGCAGTAATATTCAATGCTGCGGTGAAAACAAACTCAACCTGTAAGTTTTATCCTCTGCTGTCTACTATTTTAGTCTGCACCCTGCTTCTTCTTCTTTGTTATTTTTGGCGGACGGCACCATGTGCAAATAACAGTAGCTCTAATGGCCTTAAATTGACCTGTTGTAGTGTGCAAAGTACGAGTGCAAGAGTGTGGATCGCGCAGGGTGGAACAATACTGCCAAAAGTTAACAAAATTAACTTGTTTTTTACTTGTAATTTGATTTTTTTTACTTGCAGATTGATTTTTTTAAACTTGTGAATCATTTTTTCAATAAAATAATTTTTTTTTTTTACTTGCAAACTGTTATGGATTAGTAAAAAACAAGACTTTTGTGTGTTTGGGCAGTAATTTCACTCCCTAAAATTCCCCTTGTATTATTATTATTATTATTGATGAGGCAATTGCACTGTGTGTATAATGTCGTATGCATGGAAGCCTTCTTGACCAATGAAACACACATCATACACAAAAGCATGAAACATTTATATTGGAAGAAATAAGTCCTTGGTTTCTAAGCAACATGTTGCCTCATTCGCCTCTGAAAGGTGGTGTCGAGCATGAGAATGAACGATGTTAAAACTGCTCAGTAGGAGTCAGTCTGTATGCGCTCCTCTCCTTCAACTACTCTCTCCTCGTGTGTGAAAGCTTCCAAACACACGTTTATCCGTGCAAGCAGCAGTTACGTAAAACCCACCGTCATGAAGGCCAAAGGGCGTCGAGAAGAAAGAAACGTTGCCAAATCCGGAGCTGGATCAATAAGTCCACTCTGCAGAGGAGATCTTCTCCTCCGTTTGGTAAATGCAAGGTGAAGTAGTGTTTGTAGGGCAACAAGGAGATGAATAATTACATATATCTTTAACTTACACCAAAGAACTGCCTTAAACGTACTTTACTTGGCAAGTATCAGTATTTTAGCTACCTCTACTCACCATGTTTAGCTTTGAACTTGTAGCTTGTACTCACAAGTACTTGGATTGTGGCCTACATGACTTCGGTTTTTGGTTTTACAATATAACTAAAACAAGCACACCTCGCGACCCCGAACGGGACATGTTGTAGAAAATGGATGGAAGTATTTAATACAAATACTGGATGTCTCTAATGTATTTTATTTTTCATAAAAAATAATACCATCTCTGGTTTTCCTGCATACCACTAAATGAAGCATGTGGACCACCAGTGGTACTTTTACCACTGTATGGCATCATAGACTGATTATTCTAGACCAGGGGTAGGGAACCTATGACTCGCGAGCCATATGTGGCTCTTTTGATGCCTGCATCTGGCTCTCAGATAAATCTTAACTGACATGGCTTAACACGAAAAGTAATGAATAATACCGCTGGTAATCACAGTGTTAAAAATAACATTCAAAATATAAAACATTTTTATGCATTTTAATCCATCCATCCGTTTCAACCGCACCAGTTCAAGAAGTCACATTAATGGTAAGAAGTATTTCATTTATCATTGGTTAGCTTCAGAATAACAATGTTATTAAAAAGAATAAGAGCCCAATTATACTCTAGTAATGTTGGTCTTACCCAAAAATGCACGCGTTTAGTTGTACTTAGTGTTAAAAAATATTATACGGCTCTCACGCAAATACATTTTAAAATATTTGGCTTTCATGGCTCTCTCAGCCAAAAAGGTTCCCGACCCCAGTTCTAGACCAAGGGTGTCCAAATTGCAAGGTTTTTCTAATAGATATATTTTTAAATACAATTAAACAAGACCATTTTAGTCGGGGAATACTAATAACACTGTTGTGGTGGGCGTGGCCTGCGGACCTACAGCGAAGCGGGGTGTGGCAGAACCAGCTTCGAGATTAGCGACAGGTGCGTAAATGACACACCTGAGAGTGTTTGTCTAATCACCTGTCGCTCTGTTAAAGGCAGCAGTCAAGAAGGAGAAGTGGTGGTTGATGGCGGTCGGCGAAGCACAAGGGAAGCGAGAGCAAGACAGACCACTCTGAAGGAAAACCATTCACGTGCTCGATCGAGGAAAGACAATTGCTGAAAAGCACATAAGGACTTTGCACGATCTATTGAAAAATAAACATTATTGTTAACCTTGAAAAGGAGTGGTGACTGGTGGCCCAAAAAACCCAGAAGGAAGCGACTTCCACAACTGTATTCCAATGACAGCAATTGACAAAATATTTACAATAGAAACTACAAAAGCACTTGGAGAGCGCATACCTCTGCCAGGCCTTTCCACCCAATAATAACAAAGTCCTAAATCCAGACAGTGTTTCGGATCATTCCCTAAATGTAACCAATTGCTCGTTATCTAATTTCAGATAGTTCCTGAAAGTTTCTTCAAAATGTGCCCATGACTTTTTTAGCAATTGATAACACAATAAAAAACAAGTGAACACTCTTGTTAGTCATCTTTGTCTTTGTCACTGTGGGTGGAGGCAGGGCCGTGAGCATACACTCAGAAGTTGAGGAGAGTAACTTAAAAGCAACAAAAGTCCCAAAATCTAATCACTTGATCCTTTCCCCATTTCTGACATTTCCAGTTACCATACATTCGGGACTATAAACCGCTACTTTTTTCCTAGGCTTTGAACCCCGCGGCTGATAAAACGGTATTGCTAACTTATGGCTTTTTCTTTGCTGGCGACAGACCGTAAGGTGAATAGTTTGAAAAAACAACAACAAGCAAACACACTGAATAGGTGTCTTACGGTTTGTGCCATGGTGCCATCTTTTGGACGAGTTCGCTCATTGCCCTACTGTTCTGACTTTTTTTTAAACCTATCGGAAGGGCAGTTGTTGTTCAGTCTTCTAACCACCAATAACGTTTCTATTCCTATAGATTCTTCATTTATCACTCCGAGCAACGTTTGTAAGTTTTACAATATAACTAAAACAATTCATACTCACTAAACCCTCCCATGGGAGATGTCTGTAGGATTGTTTTCATGCATATTTGTACACGCTATGGTAATGTAATGACGTTGTTAGCGTTAGCTACTATACTAACACGTTTATCTTGTTAGTATTACGTTCAATGGCACTCTTTTTGTATTGTTTCAGTTTAGTAAATTCCCCAAAGCATCACCATGGAGTTATTGAGTCTGTTTATCTGATTGGAGAGCGAACTTACGCAGCTCGTGGGTCCATGGCGATGACTTCGATTTGGTTTGATCAGTTGTTTTAGGTTTAGGCACCGTTTGGAAGCATTTAGCTATCTAAATAAACATTTGCAAAATGATTCTGTGTAAATGACTTATTTCACAACATACATATCTGTGGCTTATAGTTTGGTGCGACTAATATATGGAAAAATATATTTGCGTTCTAAAATTTTGTCCGCGCAGCTATACCCGGTGCGTTCTATAGTCCGCAAAATACAGTAGATGAAAATCCGCTAATAACTTTTTTTAAGCTGCCAGAAAAAAAAGAAAAGGAGTGAACACTTCTGTCAATCAGCTGCTGTCTTTGTCTCTGTGGGTGGAGGCGAGATAGATAGATGGATAGATAGATACATAGATAGATAGATAGATAGATAGATACTTTTTTGATTTCTTCAGGAGAGTTCCCTCAGGAAAATTACAAGACTACAAGCATATACACACACACACACACACACACACCAAAAGTTGAAGCTTGTGATGTAAACATAATAAAAAAGGATCCCTATCAGCCCTGAAATATAATCAATTGTTCCTTATTGCGTTTCGGAAAAGTTTCATGACAAAGCGCTAACGTTTTGAGTTAGTTTGATAACTGACAGACAAACCAACGGCAACAATTCTGTTTTTTGTTTTTTTACTGTCCTATGTATTGATGGTTAATCATCAATAGACATTGATTTGCCCGTACACAGTCTGAGTGACATCACAGGCAATCAGTGGTTCTGCATTAATGGCATCTATTTTCGTTCAGCACCCACTGAAAAGGCGGGACCTTGAAGGAGTAACACACTGACCACAGCTGTCATGCAATCAAGTAGCGGTTCCTGGAAGAACATTGTTTAAAGTCCGTGAGCTGACTATTTTGTGCCACGACAACGGCTAAAGTGTTAAGTGTTCTTTTCGTATTCTGATTGAAAAAATATTTAATTTAGACAAAATCCCACTAAGTGATAAAACATTACATGGCCATCTTTACATCTTTTTTTTTTCCAACCCCCTCCCCCGTAACCCGACCTAATGATCCTGGAAATTGACGAAATGCCAAGTTCCAGTGTTTCTTTCATTAGTGTGAGTGCTGTGCCGACGTCTTGATGATTACTTGTTGGTTTGCGATGTTGGGGGCGAGAAAAGGAGAGAGAGAGAGAGAGAGATGAAGTTCATACATGCTCATGATGGCTTCAGGTTCAATCAGCCAGCCAATTTACTCAAAGCAGAGACTGTTTCATTCTCCCTGACATGCTTTTAATCAGCAGATCCTTCGGTCCCTTTGTTTGTTTTTGTGCTGAGGAAACAATCAAAGCAATCTGGTGAGCACGGTGCGCTCACTTGATTAAAGGTACAGGTCAACATATAAGGTCTTGGCCAGGTCGTTAGTATAAAGATTTGTTCTCAATTGACTTACCTACAAGATAAGAGCTGTGGTATCAATTAACCTAAATCAGAATTATTCAAATGATTTATGAATGTTTTTCAATTTATTTTGCTGGGGTGAAGATAAGGATCAAATTCTTTGGCAGAGTCTGCAGTGAACAACCTCGTGCCTTAAACCGAAAGTATATTCTGTTTTTTCAACTAGTCGTCTATAGCGTTTCTGCTGAAAAGGGTTTTTCATGAATCGCTCAAAGCAACGTTTGTAGATTGTACAATAAAACTAAAACAATTAATACTTACTAAAACTGTCCGATGTTTGATGTCTGTAGCAGTGTGTTCATGCATATTTGTACGTGCTATCGTAATGTAATCAAGCTAGCGTCGTTAGCATTGGTGAATATACTAACACGTTTTCAAGTATATGTTATCATGATTAACTTACAATGGCATTCTTTTTGTGTTGTTTCAGTTTCATAAATTTCCCAAAACATCACTGTGGAGTTATAGAGTATCTTAATTGGGGAGGTAGCTTCCGCAACTAGTGGGTCCATGACAATGACTTCTGTTTTGTTTGATAAGCCGTTTTGTTACAGGTACTGTTTGGAAATAATTAAGCAGTGGTGGGCCATCTCTGCTGGCCTAACAAAAACCAGTAATCATGATTATAATTAAAGACAAAAGTAATTTTTGATTTACTTTCCCTAAATAGCTAAAAGTATTCATATTCTCTTCATGTCATATTATGCTCCTTCCAGTGATGTTTTTAGGCTAGAGTTTATATCCAATCAGAATTCAGCTAGCTTATGTTGCCATGCTGTACGAAATCTGCCCGGGGCCTTCAGAATCAACAATGTGGGCACTGTAAGTCAACAAGCACACACAGTTGATAGATAATTGCGATAGCCAATCAGATCACGAGTTGTTGTCAGTAAGGCCTTCTCGCTGTGATTGAATACTCACTGGTTCGAGCCGTGGCGGTGCTATGCAGATCAGCAGAGCCACATCCGGGACTGTTAGTAGATGAATTTGTGGACACATACAGTTGATAGACAGTTGCCATAGCCAATCAGATCACAAGTTGTTGACAGTAGCCTATCTAGGTAGCCTGATGTTAATGAGACTGTGATTGGATACTCACATGTCATTCCAAAGTGAGTATTCATTCACCAGTTGCAGTTTAAATTTACTAAAGCAAGAAATGTTGCGCCGTAGCCATACCGGGCTAGCAGAGAAATCACTGATACTCACTTTTTTAACCCACAAAGAAGGAGAACAAAACATTGATTGGGTGGCAGATATATATTAGCAAGGCCATTTTCAAGAAGGATATTTAAAGAGAAACTACATCTTGTGAGACCATGTCAGCCAATCCCAAAAGCAAGCTCAGCTGTCCTGGCGATGAAATAGGGAAATTCACACCATTTCCACTCGAATCAGCCGACTACGAGGGGTACCAATGGGTCCTACAAATTGTGAGTTAAAATAATTTATTTTTTTCACGTTTAATATATATTTTGCAATTTAAATTTTGACAGTACCACAAAAGATATGTTTTATTTCCGAGTTTAATGATTTTTAAATGAGCCAGAAAATAACCCGTTTTTTACAATGTTGATGTGGCTCAATGCGCAGTAGTGCTTAAATGGGTTTCTTAATGGTATTTCTCCAGCCATGGTCATGTGGGGACATCAATTATGGTATTTTTGAGAGGTAATCATTGAAGTCGGACATAAGTGGAAACGCACGGCCCACCACTGCAATTAAGGTATGTAATTAAACATTTAAAAATGTTTCTTACCGGTATATATCTGTGGCTTATAGTCCATATATATAAAAATGTGTTTCTTCTAAAACTTGGTGGGTACGGCTTAAATATCAGTGTGTTCTATAGTCAGGACATATGGTATGTTGCTCACAAAAAAAAAGAGTAATGGAATGCACTGCAATTAGGGCTGGGCGATTATCGATATTTCGCTGCTTTGTTCTCCGTGCGATATAGAAAATGACTATATCGTGATATTCGAGTATACATTGTCACGCAGTTGCTTTTAGCTACGGGCATTACACTACAGGCGTTTCTCACTCTTTGTTGTCTCTCCTCACTGAGACATAAAACAAGCGCACCTTCTTACATACTGTCACGCGTGCAACATCATACGCTCTTGCGGAGCAGAGAGGTAGCAGCATGGGTAACATTAGCTGTGATGCTTGCGGAGCGGTGCGAGTGGTAATACAAGAGAGAGAAGGTGGGAATCTAGTAAAAAATGAAGGAAGAATTAATTCCCAAGAAAAACAGCACGGGGTCCATTGTCTGGCGGCAGTTTGGCTTCAAGCGGAAATATGTCGAACAGACAACCGTAATATGTCAAGTTAAGTTAAAGTACCAATGATTGTCACACACACACACACTAGGTGTGGTGAAATGTGTCCTCTGCATTTGACCCATCCCCTTGTTCACCCCCTGGGAAGTGAGAGGATCAGTGGGCAGCAGCGGTGCCGTGCCCGGGAATCATTTATGGTGATTTAAGAATTTAAGTCAAGTATGCAGCATAAGCGTTGCTACAAAATGTAGCAGCTCTACTAATGTAGCATCATTTCAAAAGTCACCCGCTAGAAAATGAACAGTGCTTGAAACCCCGCATGTCAACATCTCCGTTGACAAAATGCCCAAGCAACCATTTCCAGATCAACACCGTATTAAAAAAACTAGTCAACAACAGAAGATAACATCCGCAGTAACCTACCACATAGCGAAGCACATACACTTTTTGATTTACGATTATGCAGCTCATTTTTATTTGACGATTATTGAAATACAGTATCTTGTGTGACATGTGGCACAAAAGTGCACTTTATTTGTTTTAAACTATAGTAGTGGCGTTCTGTACAAAAAGTGCACTTTAATTCAGTGTTGTTTTGTTTAGTCATTTTAGTGACATCATGCACAAAAGTGCACTAATAGCTTGTTTTAAAATGTCTCTGAATATCTTGCACTTTCTGTTTTGGAAATTACATGAATATTTGTGCCAATGCTTAATAACAGTTTAATAAATACAGTTTTAGTAAAATTGACTTAGTTATGATTTCCCTCTCTGCATGAAAGTTTAAAATGAGCATACCGGTATATTAATGCAGTATGAACAAGAATGTTTTAATGTAGACACATAGAATCAGCATACTGCTGTGATTATATGGATTCAATCAAGGCTAAGCCAAAATATTGAGATATACATGTATATAGTGTATCCTGACATGGCCTAAAAATATCTCGATATTAATAAAAGGCCATATCGCCCAAGCCTAACTGCAATGCAAATTTTCCGGTTCTTCTTTCCAAAAAGATTTAGTTCTTACGGTGTCCCAGCTAAATCCTGGTACATGCAACTTCCTGTTTGTAAGCAGACAGAATAGAATCAATAGTCCGTCCTCTGCTGTGAAAAGCTTCTTAGTTTATAATCTGGGATACGCGACTTATAAGCAAGGTCGGCATCAAGCAACGATTGATGTTTTGGCTTCAGCCCCTTCATCTGGATCAGTGACATTGACCCTTTTGGACTAAAGAGAGGTCCAGAGGGAGGCCGGCCTGTTGCCAGGTGAACTCTCCCCCTGCATTTGACATGACGCGAAGTAATAACGTGACCCAGATAATGCTGCTGTCTGCTTTTGTGGGCCAAGCGGCAGGAGAGCCTGCACATGAACTGCGAAGAAGAACGGTGCTTAAAGTGGGAGACTAAATATGAGCAACGTGATGATGGACCTGTCCTCTGCCTCTGGACACGCAGGAGATTCAAACACAAAAAACAATCGCACGGCGCTGTATCCACGCTGTGTGATTTTAATAAGTGGACTGGAGCGTACAGTATGGCTCGGCAGCTCTCCAGACGCTCTCAATGACGATTATAGAAGCATAAGTAGAGCGTGGACAATAATTCACCACCGAACATTTCCTCAAAAGCTCCACTGTCAGTTCACGTACAGGTCAAGCCTCGGCACACGGCGTAGCTCGGGCGAGAAGCGCTACGGACAGCGAGCCGAGGCGACAGCAGAGATACGCGTCTGATTCGATCGTCTCGCACAGGGGTGTCGAACTCATTTTAAATCGGGGGCCACATGGAGAAAAATCTACTCCCAAGTTGGCCAAACAGGTAGAATCACGGCACGATACCTTAAAAATAAAAATGACTTCAGATTGTTTTCTTTGTTTAAAAATATAAAAAGCACATTCTGGAAATGTACAAATCATAATATTTTTGTTTTTTTTACACTTGCATGTTGCAGTTAATAGTATTCTATCTTTATTTGTCGTTATTTATACTTTCTAAATAAATTATGTGATAATGTTCATCAGTCAATTCATTGGTGTTAATTTTCAATCCATCCAAATAAAAAAGTAATATTGAAATCAAATTACAGGATGTTATCTATTTGGTTTGCTCATTTTCCTCAACTGGTGCACTAACATCATATGGTTTATTTGAAGTCACAACCTACGGATTTCAGGGCGGACACTCTAACCATTAAGCCATTGACAGAGGTGGGTAGAGTAGCCAGAAATTGTACTCAAGTAAGAGTACAGTTACTTTAGAGATTTATTATTCAAGTAAAAGTAAGGAGTAGTCACCCAAATATTTACTTGAGTAAAAGTAAAAAGTATGTTGTGAAAAAACTACTCAAGTACTGAGTAACTGATGAGTAACCCGATTACGGCAACAAATAATGCACAAAAACATAAAAATAGCAATGAGCAAATTCAGAGCCGGGAACATCTCCTAAGCAACTAAAACAATAATATATATTAAATAATAGTGCATAAAAACTACTCGTAGAAGTACAATTTATCCCAAAAGTTACTCAAGTAAATGTAACGGAGTAAATGTAGCGTGTTACTACCCACCTCTGGCCATTGAGTAGGTGTGAGTAGTAGGTTGTGAGTTTAAACTGCGGCCGAGTCATACCAAAGACTGTTAAAGGGGTACATTATCACAATTTCTGAAGGGTTGAAACCAATAAAAATCAGTTCCCAGTGACTTATTTTATTTTTCAAAGTTTTTCTCAAATTTTACCCATCACGCAATATCCCGAAATTTAACCGTCGTTTATCCACCCGTCTATTGTCCTGTGTCGTCACTGCGTGAAGCCACCGGAAACAAACATGGCGGATAGCACAGAAAAGTATAGCATAGTAGCTCGGATTCAGACTCGGATTTCAGCGGCGCAAGCGATTCAACAGATTACGCATGTATTGAAACGGATGGTGGAGTGTGGAGGCAGATAGCGAAAAAGAAATTGAAGAAGAAACTGAAGCTATTGAGCCATATCACGACAGACAGCGGCACGGGAGGAAGCGCGGACGAATTCGGCGATCGCCTTCTAACCAACGATTGGTATGTGTTTGTTTGGCATTAAATGCGGGTGGAGGGAAAGGCTGGATGCAAATATAGCTACAAATGAGGCATAATGATGCAATATGTACATATAGCTAGCCTAAATAGCATGTTAGCATCGATTAGCTTGCAGTCATGCTGTGACCAAATATGTCTGATTAGCACACTCCACATAAGTCAATAACATCAACAAAACTCACCTTTGTGATTTTGTTGACTTTATCGTTGGAAATGCATCTGCTTTGAGTGTCGCAGGATATGCACACATTCTTGCCATTTCTGTGCCATCCCTTTTGTAGCATAGCTGTCGTCGGTAAAGTTTGCGGAACAAACGAGGGACTTTCGCATCTTTTGGCCACTGTTTCAACATTAATCCGTCCCTGATCGTGTTGTTACACCCTCTGACAACACACCGACGAGGCATGATGTCTCCAAGGTACAGGAAAACAGTCGAAAAAACGGAAAATAACAGAGCTTATTTGACTGAGTGCGTGTAATAAGATTGAGAAAATGGCAAGTTGCTTCATGTTGTGACGTCCCGGGTGAAAGGTCATCGCTCGATGGGCTATCAATTGAAAGGCATTTAAATCGCCAAATTCACCCTTTTAGAGTTCGGAAATCGGTTAAGAAAACATATGGTCTTTTTCTGCAACATCAAGGTATATATTGACACTTAAATAGGTCTGGTGATAATGTTCCCCTTTAAAAATGGGACCTATTACCTCCCTGCTTGGCACTCAGCATCAACGGTTGGAATTGGGGGTTAAATCACCAAAAATTATTCCCGGGCGCGGCCACCGCTGCCGCTCACTGCTCTCCTCACTTCCCAGGGGGTGGTCAAGGGGATGGGTCAAATGCAGAAAATAATTTTGCCACACCTAGTGTGTATGTGACTATCATTGGTACTTTAACGTTAAAAATAAAAGGTCCGTGATCATGATTTTCCCAAAGTAATCGTTGTTGGCTCTCACAAAGTCTTCTTGATTAGCATTGTTGTTGATGGGGAAGGAATCTGTCACCAGCACGTGACTGGCTTGCTCATTATCTCTCAAAATGGCACGGGAATTTCCGTGAGATTGATACTAATTTGATCATATTTATCTATTTGCAAACTTTCAACGTCAATTGTTGTCATAAATCAGATATATATATAATAGCTTCAAAATATAGGAAACTTGTTTTTAGACCTTACTGGCACTTTAAGGATGTTTTACTAATTGCAATAAATCAAGTTCCAATTTGACTCCATCCTGTGGGGTGGAGTAAATTCAATTCCAATTCTTCAAATGAACTGAATTGAGATTTCAAATTCATTATTCAGTTCAGGCACATTGTAGTCCGAGCTAAATCATCTTATTTGCTTATTTCAACATCACGATAGTAGGCCTTGGCTTTCTTCTTATGTGTACTTTGGCAGCAAGAATACATATCTTCCACTAGCCTTACATCATAAAAAAAAAAAAAAATCTGTGCCGGCATCTGTGTATTAACTTAAGTCTTACATAAGCACGCTCACTATGAGAAGGGAAAGGTTACAGATAATTATTCCGCATAATCTTCGGATTTACCGTCTTGCTGAACAGGGCAGCGGCGGTGATGACTGACGGTATGCAAATGTCTCTGCTGAGATCTTTCCAAGCCTTGTCCACGGTTTCTGCAAACCTTCCTACTTATTAGCACGGCCCTGCAGACCCCCGCAGTCTCTCAAGTGCTATTTTCAGCCTGCAATCTCTCTGGGGTGTGATGCTGTAATGATTTTTTTGTGGTGGGTGAATTTGCAGCATGCAGCAGGAACGTCGCTGGGCTAATTCCGCCTGCTTCTCACTTGTAAGGTGCATGACGGGAAACGTGCGTGGTGCTGAGCTTGCGGAAATGGGGGATTTACATGACTGCACAGCCAGCAAAGGTGTACTGTGATTGGACACGTGTTGAGTTTAATGGTAATATTCATCTTTATTTGATTG
>NC_084628.1:18135413-18210413 GCF_033978795.1 Nerophis ophidion
ATCAGATGGAAGCAACTTCCTGATATTTCAGCCTGACTTCTTTGACAAATCTAACTCTGACAGCTTTTTCTGTCAAATCAATGCTTCCCAACTATGAATTTAAGCAAAAAATACCAGAGAAGAAATGCTGGGTCTTTGGACATCGGATCTGACCATGAGTTCACTTCAAAAACATAGAAGCTACCATTATCTAGGTATGGGTACTATTAACATTTAAGTTAATATTGTACCAGTATTCAATGGTACAAATTTCTGTGTGTGTTCATGTGTTCATAAATGTTAATAATTTATTTATTAAAACAATCAAATATGTTTTTAATTATATACACTATATTGCCAAAATTGACTCACATATGAACTTGAAGTGCCACCCTATTCCTAACCCGTAGGGTTGAATATGATGTGGGTACACCGTTTGCAGCTATTACAGCTTCAACTCTTCTGGGAAGGCTGTCCACAATGTTGCAGAGAGAGTTTATAGGAATCTTCGACTATTCATCCAAAAGCGCATTGGTGAGGTCACACACTGATGTTGGTCGAGAAGGCCTCGCTCTCAAGTCGTTGTTCTAATTCATCCCAAAAGTGTTCTATCGGGTTCAGGTCAGGACTCTGTGCAGGCCAGTCAAGTTCATCCACACCACTCTCTGTCATCCATGTCTTTATAAACCTTGCTGTGTGCACTGGTGCACAGTCATGTTGGATGACCAAGGGACCCGTTCCAAACTGTTCCCACATGGTTGGGAGCATGAAATTGTCCAAAATGTTTTGGTATCCTGGAACATTCAAAGTTCCTTTCACTGAAACCAAGGGTCCAAGCCCAACTCCGGAAAAAACAACCCTGCACCATAATTCCTCCTCCACCAAATTTAACACTCGGCACAATGCAGTCCGAAATATACCGTTCTCCTGGCAACCTCCGAAACCCAGAATATTTTGGAGCTATAAAATTTCATGACTGGATTTGTTGCACAGGTGGCATCCTACGACAATTCCACGCTGGAAATCACTGAGCTCCTGAGAGCAGCCCATTCTTTCACAAATGTTTGTAGAAACAGTTTCCATGCCCAAGTGCTTGATTTTATACACCTGTGGCCGGGCCAAGTGATTAGGACACCTGATTCTCATCATTTGGATGGGTGGCCTGAATACTTTTGGCAATATAGTGTAGCATATATACTATACTTTGCATGCAGTTTTACGACCAAGACGTTAGACGGCAGTATAGCCTTTAGTGTTTTGCCTAGTGAGGGAGTAGTCTATTTAATTAAGCTTTGATTGATTGATTGATACTTTTATTAGTAGATTGCACAGTTCAGTACATATTCCGTACAATTGACCACTAAATGGTAACACCCGCATAAGTTTTTCAACTTGTCCACGTTAATCAATTCATGGTACAAATATATACTATCAGCATAATACAGTCATCACACAAGTTAATCATCCTAGTATATACATTGAATTATTTATTTAGCTAAATCTAGTCTTGACACCAGTGGTTCTCAAATTACCACCTCAAAAAAAAACGTTGCGCTCCAAGTACCAATGCAATGACTAACATTAGAATACAGTAGCGTAGTAGGCCTAAACATTCATTAAAAACAAGGCGGAGGTTTTATATAACAAGTACCATGTTTTCCGGACTACAGAGCACACCAGTATTTTAGCCGCACCCACTACATTTTAGGGTACATAAATATGTTTCCATATATGAGCGGCACCGGACAATAGGCCGCACATACGTTGTGAAATTAGTTATTTACAGACATATTCCGTAAGTGTTTATTTACCGTTTATTTACATACCTTAAAGGCCTACTGAAACCCACTACTACCCACCACGCAGTCTGATAGTTTATATATCCATGATGAAATATTAACATTGCAACACATGCCAATTCGGCCGATTTAGTTTACTAAATTGCAATTTTAAATTTCCCAGGAATTTCGTCTTGAAAACGTTGTGTAATGATGACGTGTTTGCAAGACGTAACGGGTTCTTAGGAAGTATGAGCGCTACGCACACACACAGCTAAATGGCGTCTGCTTTAACCGCATAATTACACAGTATTTTGGAGAACTGTGTTGCTGAATCTTTTGCAATTTGTTCAACTAATATTGGAGAAGTCAAAATAGCGAGATGGAGTTGGGAAGCTTTAGCCTTTAGCCACACAAACACACGGGGATTCATTTTTTTAAATTCACGGAGCTGAAACTTTCCTATGGATCACAGCGGACATGGATCGTGACCACTTGTCAACCAGGAGGTTTCGGTAAGAAAATTGTTAAAAAGTCGCCACTTACCGGATATCAGCTGAGCTTGCGCATCCCGTACAGCTGCCGTCGACTTCCCCGAGACACTGCGCGTCAACACCCGGCCGTGGACGTACACTTCCGGCTATCAGGTACTGTTAAATTCACTAAAACACTAGCAACACAATAGAAAGATAAGGGATTTCCCAGAATTATCCTAGTAAATGTCTCTAAAAACATATGAATCCGTCTCAATGTAACGCAATTGCAATCGCGTCTTTTATTCATTTTTATTTTTCTTCTAGTCCGTCGCTATCAATATCTTTAAACACAAATCTTTCATCATCGCTCAAATTAATGGGGAAATTGTCGTTTTCTCGGTCCGAATAGCACTTTTAGTTGGAGGCTCCCATTAAAAACAATGTGAATATGTGAGGAGCCCCCACACGTGTGACGTCATCGTCTGCGACTTCCGGTAGAGGCAGGGCTTTTCTCCAGTTGCGAACTTTATCGTGGATGTTCTCTACTAAATCCTTTCAGCAAAAATATGGTAATATCGCAAAATGATCAAGTATGACACACAGAATGGACCTGCTATCCCCGTTTAAATAAGAAAATCTCATTTCAGTAGGCCTTTAACACGGCAATAAAACGACTGATCAAACAAAGCAGAAGTTATTGTCAAATACCCATTAGCTGCGGAAGCTAGCTCTCCAATCAGCTAAAGAGACTCAATAACTCCACGGTTACTTTTGGAGAATTTTATTGAGGAATTTATGACACTTAAAAAGTACAAAAATAATGCCGTTCTAAGTTGGCGCTTTAGCACAAACAACTTCTTAGCGTATTTGCTTATATTTTTGAAAACTTTTTTTATGGCCGTCAGTGAAGAAAGGGAGCAAAGTGAAGGAAAAATGTACCGTCTTATAGTACGGAATTTAAGGTGTATTTAATAATGTTGGCCATTGTAACAGTACACACAGTTTGAACAGTAACACTGTGTTTGAATATAGGAAAATAAAACAGCCTACTCGAGTGATTCTTTGGCACACCACCAGATTCAGCCCATGTACCACTAGTAGTACATATAACTTAGTTTGAAAATAGCTGGCTTTCACTCAATTAGTGTTGTTCCAATACCAATATTTTGGTACTGGTACGGGTACCAAAATGTATTTCGGTACTTTTCAATGTAAATAAAGGGGACCACAAAAAATGGCATTGTTGGCTTCATTTTAACAAAATATCATAGGATACATTAAAAATATGTTTCTTATTGCAAGTTTGTCCTTAAATAAAATATTGAACATACAAGACAACTTGTCTTTTAGTAGTAAGTAAACAAACAAAGGCTCCTAGTTAATCTGCTGACGTATGCAGTAACATATTGTGTCATTTATCATTCTGTTATTTTGCCAACATTAGTAAGGACAAGTGGTAGAAAATGAATTATTAATCTACTTGTTCATTTACTGTTAATATCTTCTTACTTTCTCTTTTAACATGTTCTCTCTACACTTATGTTAAAATATAATAATAACTTGTTCTGCTCTTGTTAGATACTTTACATTAGTTTTGGATGATACCACAAATTTGGGTATCAATCCGATACAAAGTCGTTACAGGATCATACATTGGTCATAGTCTTCATGTGTCCAGGGACATATTTCCTGAGTTTATTAACATATTATACATTTTAAAAAAATGAAAAAAGGTTTTGTGATGCTAAAAAATATTGATGTAATCATAATAGTATGGACTACATATGCTATTGTACTTGGTATCATTACAGTGGATTTTAGGTGTAGGTCCACCAATAGCGTTTGTTTAAATTGTAGCGTCCTGAAAGAGTTGGTGCTGCAGGGAATTCTGGGGATTTGTTCTGTGGTGTTTATGTTGTGTTGCGGTGACAAAATGCATTTGTCATTGTTGATTAGTGTGGTTTCACTATATGGCACATCTTTAGTGTTGGCGTTGTTCATACAGCCACCCTTAGTGTGACATGTATGGCTGTTGACTAAGTATGCGTAGCATTCACAGTCAAGATTATCGGCTTAATAATTGTTGAATAGACTTAGTGAAATCTTGACCTGAATTTAGTGAAGCATGTTTAGCTATCCCCTGTTCCACAGGGATGATACTTGTAATAAATGTACTCCACTAGTCACCATGGAGACAAGGATTAGTGATTTAGAAATAGTTACAGCACTGCTGACAGCGGATGGATATCAGTTGCTAGCTAGCTAGCTAGCCAACATGCTCCACGACGGGGGTCGAGAACCGGTATTTTTCAGAGGCGGTATAGTACCTAATATGATTCATTAGTATCGCGGTAATATAGTAATACCGGTATACCGTACAACCCTACACTCTATACAGTTTATATTGTAATGCTAATCAGTAGCATGTCTATGACAAATACAATGTAAATTAGCATCAAGCTAGCACATTTTGAAAAGAGGAGCCGTACTGTACTTTTGAGCGCTTTCTATCAGGCTAACTTGCTTTGTTGGTATGGAAAATTAAAACATTACCTAAAGGCAGTCCAACGGCTTGGGTGCATGTTTGCCCCCCAAGTGTTTGAGCCGGCTGAGTAAGCAATCGGACTTGATCTAAATTGATTTTACATATATAGATAGCCGGTTGTACAGAAGGAATTAGGTCGGTGCCTATTATAGTACCGAATTTTGTACCTATCCCAACTGATATTAAAGGCCTACTGAAATGAGATTTTCTTATTTAAACGAGGATAGCAGGTCCATTCTATGTGTCATACTCGATCTTTTCGCGATATTGCCATATTTTTGCTGAAAGTATTTAGTAGAGAACATCGACAATAAAGTTCGCAACTTTTGGTCACTAATAAAAAAAGCATTGCCTTTACCGGAAGTAGCGGATGATGTGCGCGTGACGTCACCGGTGTGAGGGCTCCTCACATCCTAACATTGTTTATAATGCGGGCCTCCAGCAGCAAGAGCTATTCGGACCGAGAAAGCGAAAATTTCCCCATTAATTTGAGCGAGGATGAAAGATATGTGGATGAAGAAAGTTAGATTGAAGCACAAAAAAAAAAAAAAAAGAAAAAGCGACGGCTCCAGGCGGCGCCAGTGGGACCGTTTCAGATGTAATTAGACACATTTACTAGGGTAATTCTGGAAGATCCCTTATCTGCTTATTGTTTTAATAGTGTTTCAGTGAGATTGTAAAGTCATACCAGAAAGTCAGATGGCTGCGGTGAACGCCAGTGTCTCTCAGAGAAGCCAATGGAGGACCCAAAATCACAGCTGATTTTTGAGCTGCAGAAGGAAGTTGCATAATCCACTGAAGTCTCCGGTAAGAGCCGACGTAATATCACATTTTTCCCATCCAAAAACTTGCTGGTTGACGTACAGAAACATGTTCGCTTGACCGCTCTGTGTTAAAACTTCCAAACAAACAAAGAAACACCGGCTGTGTTTTGCTGATAAAAACAGCTGCAATACACCGCTTTCCACCAACAGCATTCTTATTTGATGTCTCCATTAGTAATTGAACAAATTGCAAAAGATTCAGCAACACAGATGTCCAAATTACTGTGTAATTATGCGATGAAAAGAGACGATAACATGTGCCCTCTAACCCGAGACGTCACAAACACATGTCATCATACGCATCATCATTCCGCAACGTTTTCAACAAGAAACTTTGCGGGAAATTAAAAATTGTAATTTAGTAAACTAAAAAGGCCGTATTGGCATGTGTTGCAATGTAAATATTTCATCATCGATGTATAAACTATCAGACTGCGTGGTCGGTAGTAGTGGGTTTCAGTAGGCCTTTAAATAGAAGATTTTTTTAGAAGCAGATTTTTAAAAACAGCAAAGTGCTCCTGTCTCGTTTGAGGATCTTTGACCTGCGTTTTTGCAGTAGGTCCTTAAAAAACCACCAAAATGTGATGCAAAGTAGACAATAGGGACAAATGCAACTGTTATTACTGTCAGTGGCTTAACCTCTTGTCTGTGCGGAGTTGGGGGGGGGGAAATAACGGATTAAAATGTCCCAGTCAGCCACTTTACCACTATCTGGAGCGACTGACAGTTTTTCTCGTCAGCTCGTTGGTTTCCCTTTGACAAGCCGATGCTGACAAAAGCTTGAGAGACTTGTTCTGCTAGATTTTTTAATTTTTTTTGAAGTTGTTGACTCGCTACTCTGCGCCTGGGAGACGGCGAAAAAAGCAGCATGATTAAAAAGTCAAATGAAATGTGCAATTACCTCAGGCTGCCCCACTCGTGCAGCCTCGTTGCCTGGACACTTTATTAGGTACACTGCAGGGAGGTGAGGATATCCGGTCTCATTTTTCAGAGAGGCATTTATTTCATAACATTTTTTTTTTTTTGGGTGGTGGTCCCCAATACTGTGTCACCTTGGATTTTCAGACGCAGCTTATTGTTATGGTAAATGGGTTATAATTGTATAGCGCTTTTCTACCTTTTTAAGGAACTCAAAGCGCTTTGACACTTTCCACATTCACCCATTCACACACACATTCACACACTGATGGCGGGAGCTGCCATGCAAGGCGCTAACCACGACCTATCAGGAGCAAGGGTGAAGTGTCTTGCTCAAGGACACAATGGACGTGACTAGGATGGTAGAAGGTGGGGATTGAACCAGGAACCCCCAGGTTGCAGGCACAACCACTCTCACAACGACGCCACACCATCCCTTATATTATGCTTTAAAGGCCTACTGAAACCCACTACTACAGACCACGCAGTCTGATAGTTTATATATCAATGACGAAATATTAACATTGCAACACATGCCAATACGGCCGGTTTAGGTTACTAAATTACAATTTTAAATTTCCCGTGGAGTTTTTTGTTGAAAACGTCACGGAATGATGACGCTTATGATGACACATGCTTGTGACGTCTCAGGTTGGAGGGGACATATTAGCCGAGCACCACTTACGGCTAAAAGTAGTCCCTTTTCATTGCATAATTACACAGTAATTTGGACATCTGTGTTGCTGAATCTTTTGCAATTTGTTCAATTAATAATGGAGACGTCAAATAAGAACGCTCTTAGTGGATTGCAGCTTCATTTAACACCGAAACACAGCCTGTGTTTCTTTGCTTGTTGTGAAGCTTTAACACAGAGCGGTCAAGCGAACATGTTTCTCTACGTCAACCAGCAAGTTTTTGGATTAGAAAATTCTGATATTACGTCGGCTCTTACCGGAGACATAAGTGGATTATGCGACTTCGTCCTGCAGCTCAAAAAGGCAGCTGTGATCTTGGCTCCTCGGCTTCTCTCAGAGACACTGGCAGCCATCCAACTTTCAGGTATGACTTTACAATCTCACTAAAACCCTATTAAAACAATAAGCCGATAAGGGATCTTCCAGAATTATCCTAGTAAATGTGTCTAATTACAACTGAAACGCTCACACTGCCTCCGCCTGGATCCGTCACTTTTTTTTCCTTTTTTTTTGTGCTTCACTCTAACTTTCCTCATCCACAAATTTTTCATCCTCGCGCAAATTAATGGGAAAATCGTTGCTTTCTTGGTCCGAATAGCTCTTGCTGCTTGACGCCATGGTTTAAAACAATGGGAGGATGTGAGGAGCTCCACAACCCGTGACGTCACGCGCACATTGTCTGCTACTTCGGTACAGGCAAGGCTTTTTTCTTAGAGACCAAAAGTTGCAAACTTTATCGTCGACGTTCTGTACTAAATCCTTTCAGCAAAAATATGGCAATATCGCGAAGTGATCAAGTATGACACATAAAATTGACCTGCTATCCCCGTTTAAATAAGAAAATCTCGTTTCAGTAGGCCTTTAAGTTGCGAGCGAAACATTGAGTAACAAGCCTCCCGACCCCCAGTTGGTGTAGCGATGGTCAGAATAAACCACCCAGAACATCCAGTCTTACTCAACACTGCTTTTTTTTTTTTTTCCAGCCATTGGAATGATGGAAGTGAGTGTGAAGGACAGTGCTGGGAAGGAGGATATGATAGTCATTGAATTACATAAATCATCAGAAACGTAACCAACAGTGGTGAGGCGGTATCTGCACCACACTGAAGCAAAGACAATTTTTGTGCCTGCCAAATACGTTAAAATATCATGTAGACGGCTGAAACTTATACATTTAAATACGAAAACGCTGCTGATAGTGTGTTTGATGGAGATAGTACAGTCTATATTCTTGTGTTGCTCAGTCTAATGACTGGTACTTAATTAAAGGACCTCTTGCATGCACATTGCTTACCATCCCAGCATCCTGGGACAAGCCAAATTAATTGATTTCAATTTATTTCAATTGGCGATGTGGATTTGAGTGTTTTGAGTTACGAGCTCTTTCAGAGAACCAACTAAGCTTGTAAATGGAGGCTCCACTCTATACTGATGACTTTATTACAACCCCGTTTCCATTTGAGTTGGGAAATTGTGTTAGATTTAAATATAAACGGAATACAATGATTTGCAAATCATTTTCAACCCATGTTCAGTCGAATGTGCTACAAAGACAAAATATTTGATGTTCAAACTGATAAACATTTTTTTGTTTGCAAATAATCATTAACTTTAGAATTTGATGCCAGCAACACGTGACAAAAAAGTAGGGAAAGGTGGCAATAAATATCGAAAAAGTTGAGGAATGCTCATCAAACACTTATTTGGAACATCCCACAGGTGTGCAGGGTAATTGGGAACAGGTGGGTGCCATGATTGGGTATAAAAGCAGCTTCCATGAAGTGCTAAGTACTTCAAAAACAAGGATGGGGCGAGGTACACCCCTTTGTAAGCAAATTGTCGAACAGCTTTAGAACAACATTTCTGCAAGGAATTTAGGTATTTTACCATCTTTGGTCCGTGAAATCATCAAAAGGTTCAGAGAATCTGGAGAAATCACTGCACGTAAGCGATGGTATTACAAACCTTTATTCCCTCAGGTGGTACTGCATCAAAATCCGACATCAGTGTGTAAAGGATATCACCACATGGGCTCAGGAACACTTCATAAAAGAAAGCACTGTCAGTAACTACAGCTGGTCGCTACATTTGTAAGTGCAAGTTAAAACTCTACTATGCAAAGCAAAACCAATTTATCAACAATACCCAGAAACACCGCAGGCTTCGCTCGGCCCGAGCTCATCTATGATGGACTGATGCAAAGTGGAAAAGTGTTCTGTGGTCTGACGAGTCCACATTTCAAATTATATTTGGAAACTGTGGACATGGTGCCCTCCGGAACAAAGAGGAAAATAACCATCCGGATTGTTATAGGCGCAAAGTTCGAAAGCCAGCATCTGTGATGGTATGGGGGTGTATTATTGCCCAAGGCATGGATAACTTACACATCTGTGAAGGCACCATTAATGCTGAATGGTCCATACAGGTTTTGGAGCAACATATGTTGTCATCCGAGCAACATTATCATGGACGCCTCTGTTTATTTTAGCAACACAATACCCAGCCACGTGTTACAACAGCGTGGCTTCGTAGTAAAAGAGTGCGGTTACGTTCCTGGCCCGCCTGCAGTCCAGACATGTCCCCCATCGAAAATGTGTGGCGCATTATTAAGTGTAAAATAAGACAGCGGAGACTCCGGACTGTTGAACGACTGAAGCTCTGCATAAAACAAGAATGGGAAAGAATTCCACTTTCAAATCTTCAACAATTAGTTTCCTCAGATTGTTGTTAAAAAGGTGATGTAACACAGTGGTGAACATGCCGTTTCCCAACTACTTTGGCACGTGTTGCAGCCATGAAGTTCTACGTTAATTGTTATTTGCAAAAAAAAAAAAATGTTATGAGTTTGAACATCAAATATCTTATCTTTTTAGTGCATTCCATTGAATATGGGTTGAAAATGATTTGCAAATCATTGTATTCCGTTTATATTTACATCTAACACAATTTCCCAACTCATACGGAAATGGGGTTTGTTAACTACACAAAAAATTCAAAATATTCAAAAGAGCTCTAAGTTTAATTTAGTTCAGTTATTCATTGATGACTGCAAGCTACCAGCACATTAACGATAACATATTTTCAGCAATACTGCTTTACATGACTTCTGCTATCAGTGACAACCCCATTCAATTTTAGACATTCTATTATGATATCACAGTCAGGGATAAAAGTCATGAGCAAAACTGTTAAAGCAAAACATTTACCTAATTATTTTTAAAAGGTTTCATTTCAAAATGGATTTAATTCGGATCATTTAAATGTAACAATGAAAATGCCGTTGAACGTGAGTGATGTAGAATACATGTTTCATTTTTTTCCCTACGCTTTGTACCCTACGGCTTATACAAACGGTACAGCGAATATATGGATTTTTATTCGCTAATGACGGTAATGTTTAGTATTCAACAAATCGTTTTTATGAAACCCTGACAGACACTGGAAATGTGTGTTATTAATCAATGTAATTATTAGACCTGCTCAGTGGCCTTGTGGTTAGAGTGTCCACCTTGGGACTGGAAGGCCGTGAATTCAAATCCTGGCCGAGTCATATCAAAGACTATAAAAATGGGACCCATTGCTTCCCTGCTCGGCACTCAGCATCAAAGGTCGGCATTTGTGGTTAAATTACCAAAATGATTCCCGAGTGCAGCCGCTGCAGCTCACTGCTCCCCTCTCCTCCCAGGGGCTGAAG
Organism: Nerophis ophidion; assembly: GCF_033978795.1. Lineage (NCBI taxonomy): Eukaryota > Metazoa > Chordata > Actinopteri > Syngnathiformes > Syngnathidae > Nerophis > Nerophis ophidion. The sequence continues at coordinate 18,146,323 of NC_084628.1, forward strand.
ATGGGGATTGGTCAAATACAGAGGATAATTTCACCACACATTGTGTGTGTGACTATCGTTGGAACTTTAACTTTATTGTTTGTGCTATGGCGCCATCTTTTGGACGAGTTTGCTCACTGCAGGTGAAAATGTACTCTATGCTACTTACCTGGAACCGGAAGTATAACCGTCCATAGCATCTCTGCTTGAAAGTATCATTCATTCATCACTCCAAGCAACTTTTGTCAGTTTTACAATATATATATATACATATATATATATATATATACTTACTAAACCATGTGGGATGTCTGTGTTTTCATGCATTTTTGCAATCAAGCTAGCACCGTTAGCATTAGTTATATGCTAACACTTTAACAAGTGTATGTTAGTACTATTAACTTACAAAAGCATTGTTTTTGTGTTGTTTCAGTTTTGTAAATACAACAAAACGTCACCGTGGAATTATTGAGTCGGTTTAGCTGATTGGAGCGCTAGCTTCTGCAGCTAGTGGATCCATAACGATGACTTCTGTTTTGTTTTAAACATCCGTTTTCCTGCCCTGCAACAGGCACAGTTTGGAAACAGGTATGTAAATAGACATTTACAAAATCTTTCATACCGGTATATATCTGCGGGTTATGGTCCAGTGCGGCTAATATATGTACAAATATTTATTTGTTCTAAAATTTGATAGGTGCGGCTTAAATACCGGTGCAATTTATAGCCCTGGAAATCTGGCAGACTTAAGTTATTTCTTTTTTGACTCCTACAGGTAAAACTTACAGTATTCCATGTTTTTGATGGTGAAAGACTATTAGCTCGGCAAATCTTGAATATTAGACTCTTCCTCACAAGAGTGGTACAAACGTGTTGAATTGCGAGGGCATCTCGTGTGCACTGCCCCCTTCAGTTGGCCCTATTGAACATCTATTTAGGTGCTTATATCGCGGTCAAATCTTAGATCATGTCGTATTTTCTGGTATTGTGTGGAGCCCCGCTAGCTACATGAAGTATGGCCTCATCTCCATCCATCATATTCTTCTGCATCCAAAAAGGAAGAAAATGTCAAGGCAGTCAACGTGTAAAATAAGCTCAGGAATCCCCATCATCTTATTCACACCTCATCCAGCTTCCATTCACACACTCATACATCCTGTCCAACACTACACCGCTTTTAATCAACAGGAAGTGGCACCGTCTATTTACTTTGCATATTAACGCCAAATCAAAGGCTAGTGATTTCGCTGCGGGCCAAAAGGATTCAATTATTCAAATAGCTCCTGTGTGTGCGCGCGCACACACACACACATTGCATGCATCTTTTATTAAGCAGCGCAATGAACAATTTGTTGTAAACAGCTTGCGGGGAAGTGTGTTGATGTCTATACATTTACCATTTGAGGTAATGACAGACTTTAATAGAGAGTGGCCATTGAAATAACAACACCTTTGTTTCAAGGGTTGATGTCCCTTGCTTGGGACTGCATTAAAACTCTTGTTAAGTAGACCAATTAAAACAAAATTGCCATAGAGTTTATTTCAATGTATGACTGTAAGTAAGCACATTACACAGCTAGAAGTTATTACTGTGTAAAGAAGATTACTTTGATTGTAACTATACATGTTATATTTATATTACTAATGAGACAGGTACTAGAAATATCTTAATATAATACTATTGAGGGCAGCACGTTGAACCAGGGGTTAGTGTATGTGCCTGCCTCACAATACGAAGGTACGGAGTAGTCCTGAGTTCAATCCCGGGCTCGGGATCTTTTCGTGTGGAGTTTGCATGATGTTTTCACCCCCATGCTTCACAGTAGTTATGGTTTTCTTGGGATGCAACTCAGTATTCTTCTTCCTCCAAACACAACGAGTTGAATTTATACCAAAATGGATACATGGATGATACAGCAGAGGATTGGGAGAATGTCATGTGGTCAGATGAAACCAAAATAGAACTTTTTGGTATAAACTCAACTTGTCGTGTTTGGAGGAAGAAGAATACTGAGTTGCATCCCAAGAACACCACACCTACTGTGAAGCATGGGGGTGGAAACATGCTTGGGGGCTGTTTTTCTGCTAAGGGGACAGGGCAATTGATCCGTGTTAAGGAAAGAATGAATGGGGCCATGTATCGTGTGATTTTGAGCCAAAACCTCCTTCCATCAGTGAGAGCTTCAAATGGTTGACTAAATACTTATTTTCCACCATCATTTACAAATAAATTCTTTAAAATTCCTACAATGTGAATTCCTGGATTTTTTTCACATTCTGTCTCTCACAGTTGAAGTGTACCTATGATGAAAATTACAGAACTCTGTCATCATTTTAAGTGGGAGAACTTGCACAATCAGTGGCTGACTAAATACTTTTTTGCCCCACTGTATCTGCACAAATTATACATACCTTTTTTTGATTTTCTAGTGTGGAATGTTAGAAAAGGTTTGATCAAGTGAAATTAGTCAAATAGAGAACATTGATGTGTGTGTAAAACACTGACCTGTTTATTATTAACCATTTGGAATGGATTTATGCCGTCTTTAGGTTGAAGTGGGGTGGTAATTGTTTTTCCGAAGTCACCCTGTGGTCACAATAACTCATTAAATTATGCTCATGACACAGTAAGTTGAATGATCCGGACACGTTTGTTAGTGGATACTTCCTAAATACGCTTTCTGATAATCCATCCATCCATTTCCTACCACTTGTCCCTTATGGGGTGGCGGGGGGTGCTGTAGCCTATCCCAGCTGCACATGGGCGGAAGGCGAGGTGCTTTCTGATAATACGCAACTATAATTATTTGATACTTGTTTTTAATTGACAAATGTGCTGTTCTAGACTGCAATGATGTTCAAGGACGTGTATTACATACGTGTAGCTTGAGTGCCATTGTGTGCTTAGCTGTTGTGTAGCCGCTGGCTCTATTATTGAACTGGCGGCCCGCGGGCCACATTCAACCCGCCAAAGCTTTTAATTTGGCCTGCCAATCATCGCTTGAATAGGCTCGATGAAACCATTCAAACTTGGGTTGATCATGAACGCAGTGCTACCACCACACAGCAGGGGGCAACAGCGAGGCATGTGTGTCACAATAAAGCAGCAGTGGGGCAAAAGAAGACTACTCATTCAACCCTGAAAAAAAAAATCTAAATAAATGGCAACAGTTGGACTTTTAACAACGACTGGACAACAATGTACGAATGTTCTGCCCTGAGCAAGGACCTTTTAAGCCACGGACACATTGATCCAGACAAGCAGCTACAATGGTAGAAATTCCAGCGTGCAAGCTTCATCACCAAACTTGGTCTAACATTTGTAAGTAGATATAATTTGTGCATAAAGATATTTTGTTTTGTATTGAAATTTCTGACTTTGTGATGTCTTTTGTATTTGTGTTCGTGTGGTTATTTGTCTGAGAGTAACTCTGAGCTTGTTTAGTACACGTAGCGTCATTGCCCAGTAGAGGGCAACAACGCTCCACCTTAGATTTAATTGTGATAAGTACCGTACATCGTGTGCAAGGTTTGGTGTGGGAAATTGTGTAATTTCTAAGTGTGTAAACTTTTGTTGTTATTGTGTGAATATGTTAACACTAAACATTCTTAAAATATACATACAGAGGACATTATTTATGTAAATTACACAAAGGACGTTATACATTTGTAATGTTTATTATGTTCAGTCTTACAAACTTATATGAAGAAAGAAGTGTAAAGAAATAAAACTGAAGAAGGCAAATAAATCAAAAGAAGGAACATCAATACTTAACAGAACGTATGTAGCATCTGTTTCTTCATGCAGTTAACTAGCTGCACATGCTGGAAACGAGTAGCGAGGGCAAAATAATGAATTTATTGACAGTGCAGTTTAAAGTCAATGTGTTAAGTAAACACAGTCTCAAAGGAATAAAACCTACGGAGGCACTTTCTACCGAAACAACCACATTTCAATGTCCGGCCCCTGAGCCCTTGGGCTCTTGAAACTGCGGCCCTCTTCATTATGTTGTTGAATAGCCCCGGCCTACCATGTGTACCTTTTGTAAAAGACTTGAAAAGAAAAGACTAACCTTGTGTGCTTATTTGAGGATATTCAGATGTTAACTGACTGCCCAGCTTTGCAAAAGTAAACACGCTGCGGGCCTGGATGTATCTGAGCTTGTATCGGTGATTTTAGATGCATATAATGCATTATAATGTATTTTTTCTGATATCGGACCAATATCTGATATCATCAGATCGAAACATGCCAAGTGTTTATACCAGGGATGGATATTTAACTTAATTTCCTTAACAGACTATACAGAAAATTTACAGTAAATTGATGCTAATTGGATAAGAGGATCTCTATGTGAATGTTCTGAACGCCTGTTTCCATGCCAATGTTGTATTGAGTCCACAGCACATTGGAACAAGTACACTCCAAGCAGGCACAAGACATTGATACAACGTTTATTATACATACATGTCCTTTAAAACCAACTTGAAACCACGTTGCAAAATAGTTGTATTTGTAAATTGAGACAACGTTGGTGTCTAAGGTTGGATCAATGTTGTTGGTTGGGAAATGACAACATTTCAAATGGTCAAATAAACATCACAACCTGACCTTGCATAAACGTTGTCAAGCTGCCTGTGGTTTCAATGTTGTAATTGTGTTGTAAAATACTGGTTGGAATATGACCAAAATTCAATGGTCGAATCAACGTCAGAACCCAACATTGATTAAATGTCATCAAAAACCATGTTTCTACGTTAGGTTTGAGTTACTCAACATCAGGACCTAATTCAACAAGTTGTTCAACGTTGTTTTAATTTCTTGTGTCTGCTGGACTACTGGTGGTATGCGTGCAGGCTCCATGAAGTGGTACTCAAGAACAGGCAACATTTTCAAATAAGTATACATATGAAATAAATATATGGTTTAAACTTAAACTTATCAACCAGAAGATGTACTGAAATTGAAAGCTTATTTGCCACAAAATTCACGTGGAACCTACTTCACCTGCCAGTTCATGCCACATACTGGAAGCTAAACCGCAGTGAGTGGGCGGAAGTCGGGAAAGCAATGGAGGTATTTGCATACCAAAAAGTTTTTTTTCTGGCACTACGTGGTGCAAAAAAGTTTGATGATTATTGCCATAGCTGTATTCGTAGTGTTGGGACTGTATCAACAGCGCCTCTGCTGGTTGCAGTCTAGTAGTACGCTCCCTTCTGACAATACTAAATCAATTAATCGACTTATTGATGTTAAGCTTTAATGTTTAATAACTTATTGGTTATATTAAAACATCCTTGACTGTATTATCATTGAAAGTATTTATTTGTTACTTATTTTAAACAAACCAAAAAAATCTTTGTTACGATTTCTTGCATTGGACCAGCGCAGAGGTACCTGATGATTTGCATTGTTTTGCACATAAAAAACAAAATGTTTCTTTCACCTGGAGCCACAATTGCAAAAATGATGCGTGTTCATGAATTGTGCAGCAAGACAGTCCTAAACCTTGCCCATGCAGCACCGCTTTGCATGGCAACAATGCAGCAATGTCCGAGATGTTGACAAGTGTCTATTGCCTATTATTCAAATGCACCGTGTTTTAAATTGTGTTAGGAGAAAGCGGACATAAAACAGAATATGTTGAAATAGTGTTTCTGGGTAGAATAAAATAAATGGTTATATTGTAATGGGTGACTGATGGATGGAAGTGTGTATTCAAAGGATGAGAAAATTTATTATAAATAAATATGGACTATTTAGTACATTTAAATGAGTGTATATTAATGTACAGTGACCAAGCACACAACTTGCATGAATTAGATAACATCCATTTTCTACCGCTTGTCCCTTTCGGGGTGGCGGGGGGGGGGGGGGGGGGGGGGGGGGGGTGCAGTTCTTCATTTAAATGTATGTTGCCTAATTGCTTTTCTAATGAAGGACACAAACTTCTGTGAACAAGATCTTTGCATAAATGCACAATTACAACACGCTATTAATTAACACCACTTGAAAAATATCATCAAAAGTGAAAAATGACAGCTAAAGATACATAAGGGAGCTTGTCAAAAAATGTTTTAATGTAATGTAAATTGATAAAAAATAAATTAAACTTTAATGTAAATCTATTTTTTCAAATTAAATTACATAATTATTAACATGTGTTTTCATGGGGTAGAGTTGCATCTTGACTCTTTCTTACAAGAATACTCCAAATATTGTTCTTGCAGTGGTGTTTAGAGCCCTTACAAATGGTAAAATGAATGCATTGCATCTCAGATGAACTATATATTAATAATGTAATCATGAATCTATACAATATACCTGCGTAAATGCACAATTGCAATCAGTAGTTTATTAATAATGCATGTAATTAATCATGAAAAGTGACGATACGTGACAGTAAAAGAGAAACATAAGGCAGAAGGGTACAGTTTTACAATCCTCCCTAACGATGCGTCCGCTGTTCATATGACAATCCGTGCGTAAAAGCCCATTTAAAAAAAAAGAAGTGCAATGATCCTACCTCGCTCATGGTGCGCCTTTTGGTGTGGAGGTGTGACGATCTTTCTGCAAGATTGCTTTCACAGAGAGTGACTCGCAGCGCGCAGGGAAGGTTTTATAAAGTCTTCAAGCCGACTCCTCCGTGGACTCACGTCAGCGATGAGCCAATAGCGGCGCCGTGGGCGAGCCGGGGTCTCCCTGAAGTTACCACCCCAGATGTTTCAACACGCTGGAAGCCCCTCCGTCATGGCGATCAACTTGAACAAAAAGGGGGAGAAGCACATTCATGTCGGAATGATTTCATAAGAGCGTCTGCACTCCCAAATTTGAGAGGGAAGCTGTTTATTCCTGCATTTGAAATAGTCCGTGAAGTACTCCTATGGCAGGGGTCGGGAACCTTTTGGGCTGAGAGAGCCATGAAAGCCAAATATTTTATAAATGTATTTCCGTGAGAGCCATATAATATTTTTTTTAACACTGAATAAAACTAAATGCGTGCATTTTTAAGTAAGACCAACATTTTTGGAGTAGTCTCTTGTTCTTTTTAATGACACTGGGTCCCATTCAGCAACCGTTCTTAAGAACAAATTTTGTTGTTAGGCTCACTTACGAAGTTTTTTGTATGGGATTTTGTGACGCTTGGTGGGCATCGGGGTGTGGATTGCGTTCTCTCGTTGGTGCAGTCAAAATGTAACAATGTGAAGGTAAGAATGATGATTTATTTCTAAGTACAAAAAAAATTACTACAAACAAAAACACTTGCACAAGGCACTACAGACAAAACAAACAGAACTAGCATGGGAGCTAGAAGGAACAAAATGCGCTAGCATGTGAACTAGGGACAAGCAAACAAAAGAATAGCATGGAAGCTAACGAATACGAAAAGTCTTTACCACAATGCGGGAATAGCGATGTCACCTGTTGCACGGGATAGCAAACTGAGAATCCGAGAGCGTGTAACGAAAAAGACAGGCTTAAGTAGAGTCAGAAACTAGGAGATAATCACAGAGCAGGTGCGTGAGAAAAACCGAAGGCAGGTGACACAAATACGTAACTATGACAACAGAAACAAAACAGGAAGTGCCACCAGGAACTAAGGACGTCAAATACTAAACAGGATGATAACAAAACAGAACAAAACCAGAACATGACATGATCCAAGTAGCGGATCATGACAGATTTGTTCTACGAGTGCTCCAGAGGACTCTTAGGGTGGCCTATTTGTTCTTAAGTGTGACAAGTTCCCTTACTTCTATTGCCTAATGTTAAATTGATATCATTCATAGATAGATAGATAGATAGATAGATAGATAAGCAGGCAGACTGGTAGGTAGGTAGGTATAGATAGATAGATAGATAGATAGATAGATAGATAGATAGATAGATAGATAGATAGATAGATAGATACACCCTGTTGCAACTCAACTTACACAATGGCAATGCTTTTGCCGCAGATTCGTGCTTTATGCTACCTCAGTGGTGCCCCCTTTCTGAAACTTACATTTTGACATTATGTATTTCCCCCGTGGCATAAGACAAATTTCTCTCCTGTAATCTTTTTGAGTTTCCTCCGTGTGTTTGATGTTCAGCTTCTCCACCGGAATTGTGCCCTTTTATGGGGAATTACGGGCGTTTACCAACGCAAATTACAGAATTAAGGGTGTTTACGTTTGCGTATTGTGGAAATAAGGGCGTGGTTATATGCACATAATGATAGACATGCACGTGCTAACCATTTGGCATTCAGCAACTTAAGAACAGCAGGTGGGAACAATTTGGCTGTTTAAGAACACGTCATGAATTTGAATGGACTCCTCCTAGGAAATCACTTAGGAAGAAAGATAAGAGGAAAATTTAGGAACTTATTGCTGAATGGGGCCCATTTTTATTCTTAAGCTAACTAATAATAAATAAAATACTTAGCATTAATGCTTCACGCTTGGCAGAGGGGTTAGTGCGTCTGCCTCACACTACGAAGTTCCTGCAGTCCTGGGTTCAAATCCAGGCTCGGGATCTTTCTGTGTGGAGTTTGCATGTTCTCCCCGTGAATGCGTGGGTTCCCTCCGGGTACTCCGGCTTCCTCCCACTTCCAAAAACATGCACCTGGGGATAGGTTGATTGGCAACACTAAATTGGCCCTAGTGTGTGAATGTGAGTGTGAATGTTGTCTGTCTATCTGTGTTGGCCCTGCGATGAGGTGGCGACTTGTCCAGGGTGTACTCCGCCTTCCGCCCGATTGTAGCTGAGATAGGCGCCAGCGCCCCCCCGCGACCCCAAAAGGGAATAAGCGGTAGGAAATGGATGGATGGATAATGCAACTTCTTTAACAGGTGGGGTAGAAAACGGATGGATGGATTAAAATGCATGAGAATGTTTTATATTTTGAACGTTATTTTCAAAATTGTGATTACCAGCGGAATTATTGATTACTTATCGTGTTAAGCAATGTCACCTAAGATTTATGTGAGAGCCTGTCATCAAAAGAGGCACATTTGGCTCAAGAGCCATTGGTTCCCTACCCGTGTCCTATGGGAATGCAGAGCAGCGCTCACAATCCAATGCAATTAAAACGTCACGTGATATAAGAAAACAAAAACAAAATGGGGCTTTTGCAATGCAGTTTTGACAATATGTTTACTACTGAGTGTCATCTTGTGCCTTAAAGCTAAAGCAGGAACAGGACCAGCCAGGTCCAAGTCCAAGCCATGTCCCCATGGACTCTTGATGGATGGAGGGAGTCGATTAGAAAAGAGGCCCGGCCAGCATGTCAACGTCTGACAAGCTGGATTTGCTCCAAATGTTGGCTGTGGGCTCTTCCTTTCTACAGAAATAGCCTTCAAAATCCTCCATGTACAATAAGTTAAAAGGACAGAAGTATGTTTTTTTTGGTTGTTGCTGCCAAATGGAGCAGATGGTCGCAGAGCTTCTATAGAGGCCTCGTCTGATCAGAACTGTGAAAACGTTCTCAATCTCTTAAAGGACACCTCCTATATATTAACTGCAAAAACAAAATAGTTGGACATTGCGTTAACAGGAAGTAAACATGGAGACTTGTCCTCATTGCACTGCTGTTAGAAGGACTCTGTCATAGTGTGGACTGTGGTGTGGTTTGTTTTCCCGTGGTGCAAAGTGATTGGACCGGACACGACGTGAAGGTAATGATATACTTAATTTTACTCAAAAAAAAAAAAAGGAACAAACAAAAAGTGCTCGCAGGGGAGGTACAAAAACTTGGGTCTAAAAACAAAAACTTGCACTAAGGCAAAACTATGAACATAAAACAAAAACTTGCACTATAGCATGAATAACAAAAAAAACTTACTTTGAACGAGACAAGGGGCATGGATCATTGGCATGGATAGTATGGGTTTGTAGAAGGTGATCGAGGGTGATGTCGCCAGCCTGAGTACCTGGCAACTGTGGCTTAAATAATGTTGTGGTGATTGGACAGGTGCGTGAGTCAAAACAAATCAGGAGCGTGACATGACAGGTGAAAATAATGGGTAACCCAGGAAACAAGACAAGGGAGTGAAAAAAGAAGGAACTAAAAAGAGACCAAAAAACAAACAGGACATAACTTAAACAAAACATGATCCCAGACATGACAGACTCTTAAGATCATTTGTGAGGTTCGGAATTCACTGATGTGCCTTCTGGGTCAGTGTTTCTTTAGCGAACGCCAAAAATAGATGTTTCTCAGTTGTGGTCCTCTTGTGCCGCAGTTGTACTCACTTGTAATACACTTTTCCACCACTTGTGGCAGTAATGACAATCTCAAACAAACAGAATAAGTCTGAAGCTATAGTCATAGAGAAGTTTCAGCACAAAAAATACGACTAATGGGGTGAAGCTTTATTTTCATTTGCACTTTTATGTACGGTTTAGATAAGAAATATCCATCCATTTATACATTTTCTACCGCTTGTCCCTATTCATTATTAATTTGGTTTATTTATTTCAGCACTAAATATTTTAACCCTGTATGAACATCCAGTCTTACTCGCTAGTGTTAGCTTTTAGCTAAAGATCAACATTGCTTTGTTTTCCAACCGTTGGAATGAAGGAAGTGAGTGCGAAGGACAGTGCAGAGAATCAATTAAATAAATAAATCATGAAAAACATAACCAACTTGACGAGGCAGTTCGAGCGTCTGCACCACACTGGAGCAAAGCCAGCTTCTGTGCCTGCCAAATACGTTAAAATAATATCCAAAGGGTTGACGTTTATCCATGAAAATATGAAAAAGCACATTAATGTAAATGTATGGTTTGTATGTAACTGACATTTGCCTCAGTTATTTATGAGTGCTTTCTTACGCAGAATATTTGGTCAGTACTTATTCCAAACAGCCTGACTGAAACCTAAGGTTTATGTGTTAAATATATAAAACGCAGAGTACCATTACATTTGACAAGGTGGCTAAACTAGGTAAGTTAGACATAATTATTGAATACAATTAGGATCAAGATTACTAATTCACTGTTAATATTTGAGAGGGCCCGAGCTCCTTTGTAGTGGAAAAGTTGGGCCCAAGGGTCAAAGAACCCACCTTCTAGTGCATTCCTCACATGTTCACAAGTTCTTGGAACTTACCTGTGCACAGTTTCCTCAAAGCTGATGACTTGCTCTTATTTATTATTATTGTTTCTGTTTTTAAAATACATAATTATTGACAAAAATGTTCTCTGACATTTATGGAACCAAATGCCACCAGACTGGACTGTCTCTTGTGTGGTATCGCCTCCGCACTCGAGACACTGTCCTACTACCTTTCAGGCTGAGAGACACATGGAACCCAAATATTTTCAAATGCAATTCCATGAGAGTCATATATTTTACTATATGTGAACAAGTCTAAACTTATTTTTCATGCACCGTATTTTCCAGACTATTAGGCGCACTTAAAATCCTTTGTCCTCAAAACTCAACAGTGCACCTTATAACCCGGTGCACCTAATGTACGGAATAAATCAGGTTTTGCTTACCGACCTCGAAGCTATTTAATGTGGTAGATGGTGTAATGCTAAGTGTGACCAGTAAATGGCATTCAAACATAAGGGAATACATGTAGACTGCAATATGATGGCAATATGACCCAAATAAATAACACCAACATTTTATTTGTTCCTGTGGGGGGAGATGTAGCCAGAGCTGCCTGCAGGAGCAAAAGTCACAGCCGCTGTCCATGGTGCTGAGGACGAGCACCATCGGGCAGGGGCGGAAAATGTGCTGACGGCGAACCACAGCTGGCAGGTGATTAGATTTCACAGGTGGTACGTGTTAATCTAATCATCTGTTGTCTTTAACAGTGAGTGGCCGGGTGCAGTAGAAGAAAGAAGTTTGGTGCGAAACTGGAAAGTCCTGGAAGAGAGTATATCATTTGATGGTTGTGTTGAAAAATATTAAATCTATTGTCAAGTCTGTACGCTTGGATACTTTGACGTGCATATCCGTGGAACCACAAGACAGTTCCATTGAAAATATAAAATAATACACACGCCAATTCAAAATCCTTTAAAATGTTTTAGTACAACTTTGGTAAGCTATGAAGCCGCACCGCTTAATGGATTGTCGGTGCGTTAAACATACAAGTATTATTATGGTGTGTGTAAATAAGGTGAGACATTATCTGCCGTTTTGTTTCATAATATAATGCAAAAGCAATTTGTCTTACACTCTGGTACCTGCTGATCTGTATTAGGGATCTGCATAAGTGCTGAAAAATTGTGTGCTTCCACCTTTGAAGTCCATGACAACACCGTAGTCGATAAGCTTCTTCTTTTTCTCTATCTTCTTGTTGTGGGATGTTCATCCTCCGCTGTTGCCATTTCTAATATAAAGTAGTGTAAAGTTCTTACTTATATCTGTCAGTAAACTCACCATGAAAGCGCTAAAACCTACCGGTGTAGTGAGTTTACATTATTCACCAAAGGAACTTTAGTTATTAGAGTTCCGATCGGACGGTTCTTCACGAGACACATTTCCGGTGTTGTTTGTGGATGAGAAAATGCTTCTCCGTTATTGATTTAAGTAAAGTCTGAGTGTCATTAAAACATCTTTTGACACTTCTTCCACTCCCGTCCTTGCACACTACACCGCTACAACATACATGATGGGGAGAAGATGCTGCCGAAGGTCAGCCGCGTTAATAAGACCGCCTACAAAACGGTGCATCTGTAAGCGATTTTTGAAAGTGGCTTGAATATGATCTGTAAAACAATCAATGCAACATTTTGACCAAAGAACCACCATGACATGTTATGTATACCACAAGTTTTTAATTTAGAAAAAAAAAAAAATGGTATGACTCCTTTAATGCACCCTATTTCTGTGCGCCTTACATGTGAAAAAAGATTGAAAATAGACCATTCATCGGCAATCCGCCTTATAATCCATTGCGCCCTATGGTCCGTAATATACGGTATATTGAAGCAGACCGATAATGCGTAGAATACTTCTTATTTCATGGCGACTTGTTTCAAAATGTCGCTTTACGTTTGGCCGTTTCATTAAGAAAATGTTGTCATTGTATATTAGACACGCCACAAAGGCAAATTACTCTGATATTCGTCCTAGATTGTACAATACTCATCTCTTATTGTTTTCACCAACTTCTTTTTAAAAGGCTTTTTTTTTTTTCTTTTTTTTTTTTTTGTCCTGTCCAGCTTCTCAGGCAAATCATATAGTTGATGTAAATGCCCAAATCGGCTGTTCAGATTTACTTTACAAAAGAGAAGTGTAAGATACTTCTCTTGTTGTCTTATTTGAATGTGACTTTATTAAATGTATTTATATTATCATTTGGTGCAGCCGGGCCGGAGCAGGAGGGGATAGAAAGAGAAAAAAAGGAAGACAGAGGGGGAAATTGTGGGGATAAGAGGGGGATTAGACAGAGAGGCAAAAACAACAACAGCAAATACAACAATAACAACAACAACAATAGAACAACACCAGCACATACATAATATGTACAAATATGATCGTAAAAGTGATAGCAAATAAGCAGTTAGTGAAATAAATAATATCGTAATGACAATGAGCATTTTTACACTAAAACTGGAGCAATACAAATACCAATAGAAAAAGTGCTATTGATCATGAACAAAACCAATAGATTATCTCTATTATCAACAATAAAGTTGTTCAAATGCAACAATACGTATACATAATGATAGCTAGAAAAATAATAAAAAAAATAAAAAATAAAAAGAAATAAAGAAAAAAGAAAAAAAAGAAAAGAAAAAAGAAGAAAAAGAAAAAAGAAGAAGGAATACCGAAAGATGAAAGGGAAGAGAGAGAGGCAACCTATATTAATCTTGTAGATTGTTATAGTAACAATGGTTTAAGCTCTGTCAATATGCCTTGTGTTACCCAGTTTACCCTAGGGCAACAGCATTGATATATGTTTGATGAAACATGATTATGTGCATGAGTGCATGTATGTATATGTACTTGTATATGAACACAATGTGTATATGAATGTTTGTACAGTAAATGTATATGTACAGTATATGTATGTTTGTTTGTACAGTAAATGTATATGTACAGTATATGTAGGTTCGTACCGTGAATGTGCGCGTGGATGGACGGATTTGGAGTATGTAGGTATGTAATGTATTTGTGTATGTATGTGGGAGCGTAGGTACCAATGTATGGGCGTTTGTATGTATGAGTAACGGTGTGTGTTGTGTTAGTATATGTGTGTTTGTATTTACAATATATTTGACCCCTAGTGTGCGTGGGAGCCAGAGTGCGGACCCAGCCGCCCAGAGAGCCCAACCCAAACAGCAGGTGTGGCGCCCAGGGAACCAGGGACCACCCGCCCCACGCAGCCAGGCCAGCCAGCGGCGGGAACCAGAGAGCCCGGCCCATTGCGCCGCCCGGAAGAGCCGGCAGCAGGCCGCAGACAGACGCGCCCGGCAGAGGACAGGGCACCAGAGAAACAGCGGACGGCCAGACCCCAAACCAGCGAGAAAGAACCCCCCACACGGGCAGAAAGACGGGACGCCCCGCCCGGGAGAACCCATAGACTCCCTGCAGCCGGACGGGAAGACCGCCCGCGCCCCACCAGCACCCGGGACCCCCCGAGCCCACCCCCACCCCCGGGGAGCACGGCGCGGCCCACACCAGGCCACCCCACCCGAGCCGGCCGCCACAGGACCACCCAGCGCTGGGCCGCAGGGACCACCCACCCCACCCGCAGGGACCCCAACGATGGAGATGGAACAACCAGCAACCGCCCTGTCGAAGTCCCCCCCTGAGGGAGGGGAGAAAAGGAAAAAAATAAAAATAAATAAAAAAATAACAAAATAAATACATTAAATTTTATATATATATATATATATATATATACATATATATAGGTGTGGGAAAAATCACAAGACCACCTCATATAAACCATTGTATGTGAATGCTTCCATTATAATCTCCTGATGATTGAGGGAACCCCTCATGAAACAGTTCTGTAGAGATGAAGTAGTCTTGTGATTTTTCCCACACCTACATATTGCGCTCTACCACGGTATCGAGCACTATTCTCTGGATAATCCAATCAAGATATATATATATATATATATATATATATATATATATATATATATATATATATATATATATATATATATATATATATATATATATATATATAGAAAGTAGGTCAAAGTGGACCTTTCAAACAACAGGCATGCGCTAGCACTGTGACGTCACACGCAGCGTTAAACTGTCATGAGGGCGGTTCTCCTGTCTTTTTTTTCCCTTTTGTGTCACTGGTCGTCAGTTGCAGGTGTGCTGTCAGCCATCCAAGCCCACCTGCACCTAATCAACGATCTGACTTAAGCCCTGGATCTCCACCCAGCCAGTGCCAGTTCGTCTGTTGCCTGTGGTACACTCTAACCTGAACGCTATCATTTTGACCTTTGTCCTGAACCTTTTTTTTGATTCCTGTTTTTTGTATTTCCTCAGATGCTGAAGAGACTTTTGACCCCGTCTTCCTGGAGCTGAATTTTTTGTTACTCTTATTTTCTCCAGTGATTTTTTTGTTATTAAATAGACTTTTTACTAATCCGCAATTGGATTCCTTTTTGAGACCGTAACAGAACGAACTGGCCAGCATGAATCCAGCGGATGTTCCCCTTGATGAGGACACACCCGCGGCAATCAGGGAAGCCGTTTCGCAGCAAGGAGTCCTTCTTGGCCAGCCTGAGCAGACACTACGCCATCTTGTCCAAGGAAATCAGGATCTAGTCTCACAGATGACTCAATTAATGAATCAGATATCGATTTTGACTAATCAACTCTCACCCACAGCCTCGGCCCAGTCACCAATGACCCCTGCCACACCACACGCCTCTGCCACTACTCCTGAAGTTCCCGTGCCAAACCCTGAACCTTTTAATGGGAACCTGAGCAGCTGTCGAGGCTTTCTTCTGCAGTGCTCCAATGTTTTTCTACTCAGACCTACGACCTTTTCCACAGATAAGTCAAAATTTTTGTTTATGGTTGGGTTACTGCGTGGCAGGGCCTTAACATGGGCAGAGGCAGAAGACTCCAAGAACTCACTGGCACTCAGAAGATTTAGTGACTTTATTGAGCGGTTCCGGCAAGTGTTTAACCACCCAAATGATGCTGGCAGTGCAGCTAAGCGTCTCCTAACTCTGCAACTGGGATGTCGTAGTGCTGCAGATTACTCTGTAGAATTTCAAACCTTGGCAGCAGATTCAGGATGGAACGACAAGGCGCTTATTGAAATTTTTTGTAAGGGTCTTAACGAACAAATAAAGGATGATTTGGCTTGCAGAGACGAAGAAACAAATTTGAGTTCACTCATCTCATTGGTTATTCGTATAGACAACCGTTTACGTGAGCGCCGCCGGGAAAAGCTTGGTCGACCTAAAATCCCTCAAACTATTCTCAGGCAAGCAATTGACACCGCAGAAATTCCCCGTCCTAGCCCTCCTGCAGATACTGAAGAACCCATGTAGTTGGGCAGAGCACACATGACCCTTGAGGAACGGCAGCAACGCATGAGGCTAGGTCAGTGCCTATATTGCGGGAAATCGGGTAATCTAATTTCTTCTTGTCCAGTTACGCCAAAAGACCGGACTCACCAATAGTCCTGGGAGTATTGGTGAGTCGTCCTGACATATTATCTAGTCCCAGGTTGTTACTTCCGGCTACCCTTAGTTTTGGTCAAGTTTCCCTACCCCTGTCGGCTTTGATCGATTCTGGTGCGGAGGATAACTTTTTAGATTTTGCCCTAGTTAAACATTCCAACATCCCTGTTCAGGCACTTAAAGCCCCCATTAAAGCTAACACTTTAAATGGGCAACTCTTGGCTAATATTACTCACTGTACTGTCCCGCTTACACTTTGCCTCTCTGGAAACCACCATGAAGAGATTCAGTTTAAGTTAATATCTTCTCCTCACACACTTGTGCTGGGACATCCTTGGTTACGTTTACACAATCCCACCATTGATTGGCTACATGGTAGAATCACAGGTTGGAGTGAAGATTGTCATAATAATTGCCTTCGCTCTGGCTTGGTGCCCATTAAGGGTGCACCGTCTGATCCTCTGGAAATCTCCGATCTTTCGAACATCCCTACTTGTTATCATGATCTGGCAGAGGTTTTCAGTAAAGATAAAGCCTTATCTCTTCCTCCTCATCGTCCGTATGATTGCGCAATCGAGCTCCTTCCTGGTGCCACCTTGCCCTCTTGCTGCTTGTTCAATTTGTCACGCCCAGAGAGAGAAGCGATGGAAAAATATCTAAATGAATCCTTATCAGCAGGCTTGATCCGTCAATCTTCTTCCCCTATCGGTGCGGGATTTTTTTTTTGTTGAAAAGAAAGATAAATCCTTACGTCCCTGTATAGATTAACGTGGCCTGAATAACATTACTATCAAAAATAAATATCCACTATCTTTGCTTACTGCAGCTTTTGATCCATTACAGGGATCTGTCATTTTCACAAAGTTAGATCTGCGCAATGCTTACCACCTTGTACATATTAGAGAAGGGGACGAGTGGAAGACAGCTTTTAACACCCCCATAGGACATTTTGAATATCTGGTCATGCCTTTTGGTCTTACTAACGCCCCAGCCGTTTTTCAAGCACTTAATGATGTTTTGAGAGACTTTCTAAACCATTTTGTTTTCGTTTATCTCGACGATATTCTAATTGTCTCCCAGTCCCCAGCTGAACATATCAAACACGTCCGTCTAGTTTTACAAAGACTTTTGGAGAACAAATTGTATGTCAAGGCGGAGAAATGTGATTTTCACCGTGACTCTGTGTCCTTTTTGGGGTTTATTATTGAGGCTGGACAAGTGAGACCCGACCCCCAAAAAATAAAGGCAGTTTTAGAATGGCCACAGCCAACAAGTCGTCGGAAGCTCCAACAGTTCCTGTGTTTTGCAAATTTTTATCGGCGCTTTATCCGCAACTTCAGCTCAATTGCCCAACCCCTTTGCCGTCCAACATCATCATCAACTCCCTTTTCTTGGACTGAGGAGGCTGAGTCGGCATTCAGAAAACTAAAGGACTTTTTCACTACCGCACCAATTTTAATGCAACCGGACCAAACTCGTCAGTTCATTGTAGAGGTGCATGCCTCTGACTCTGGAGTCGAGGCAGTGTTATCTCAACGGTCTAGCTCTGATGACAAGCTCCACCTATGCGCTTTCTATTCTCATCGTTTATCATAGACTGAAAGGAATTATGATGTAGGGAATCGGGAGCTTTTGGCAATCAAATTGGCACTAGAGGAATGGAGACACTGGCTTGAAGGAGCTGAAAAGCAATTTATCGTCTGGACTGACCATAAAAATCTTTCCTACATTCAAACTGCCAAAAGACTCAATTCACGCCAAGCCCGGTGGGCATTGTTTTTCAGCAGATTCGATTTTGTCCTGACTTATCGGCCAGGCTCCAGGAACACTAAGGCAGATGCCCTCTCTCGCCAATTCACCTGCTCTGACACCCCCTCTGACCCAGTGACCATTCTCCCTTCCACTCGCATTGTGGCAGCTGTTACTTGGGAAATCTAAGCAAAGGTCAAGGAGGCTCAACGCACATATCCTGATCCAGGTAATGGACCCAATAACCGCCTCTATGTGCCTAACTCTGTCCGTTCTCAAGTGTTGCAATGGATCCACACTGCTCGATTTTCCTGCCACCCTGGAGTCACTCACACACTCAACCTGCTCAAACGTAGGTTTTGGTGGCCTTCAATGGATGCTGACACACGGAAGTATGTCCTTGCCTGCTCTGTCTGCGCCCAAAACAAGTCTTCACACCGTCCACCCTCTGCACTTCTCCAGCCGCTCCCTGTACCCTCTCGACCATGTTCTCATATTTCTATGGACTTTGTCACAGGACTGCCCCTCTCCCAAGGTAATACAGTAATACTCACCATAATTGACCGTTTTTCCAAGGCCTGTCATTTTGTGGCTCTACCCAAACTACCGACAGCTTTAGAAACTGCAAATCTCCTTGTAAATCATGTCTTTCGTTTACATGGACTGCCTATGGACATTGTCTCAGACCGTGGACCTCAGTTCCCCTCTCAAGTATGGCGGCTGTTCTGTAAGTCAATTGGAGCTACAGTCTTTCTTCTGGTTTTCACCCCCAAACTAATGGCCAGACAGAGCGGACAAACCAGGCGTTGGAAACCACACTAAGATGCGTGGCAGCAGACAACCCAACCCAATGGAGCACCCATCTTTCCTGGGTCGAGTATGCCCATAATTCACAATTGAGTTCTGCTACTGGATTAACCCCCTTTGAAGCCTCTGTTGGCTATCAACCACCACTTTTCTCCCGGAGCAGGAACAGGAGTTGGCTATGCCATCCGTCCAACATCATCTGCGTCGATGTAAGAAGATATGGAAGGACACACGAGCTGCCCTCTTACGTACGGCCGAACGCAACAAGATGGTGGCCGATCGTCGCAGAGTTCCTGCTCCAGCCTATCAACCAGGACAATTGGTCTGGTTATCATCCCGGAACATCCCCCTAAAGACTGAGGCTCGTAAACTGTCTCCACGTTTTATTGGTCCTTTTCCTGTCGACGTTATTGTCAACCCTACAACCGTTAACCACGCTATACTGTTGGATAAGCTCCGAGCAATCGGATTCGACGAAACCTCATCAAGCTGGATGCAATCTTACTTGGAGGGGAGGAAACAGGTGGTAGAGGCGAACGGCACCATGTCCCCTCCCCTCTCAGTAAGCTGTGGAGTCCCCCAAGGCAGTATACTAGGACCTTTACTGTTCCTAATATACGTGAATGACATGCCATCAGCATGCCACTGTGAATTGTTCCTGTTTGTGGATGACTCGGCCCTGCTGGTATCCGGCAAGGACAAGTCACAGGTGGAACAAATCCTCATTGCTGAACTCCTCAATATTTGCACCTGGCTCGCTGACAACAAGCTATCCATACACTTAGGTAAAACGGAATCCATCCTATTTGGGTCCCATATCAAACTTAAGAAGGTCAGTGACTTCACTATAAAAGTGGGTGACATTGTTATCACCAGGAAGGATGAGATCACCTACCTAGGTTCCATTCTAGAGGCTAATCTTTCCTGTGATAAAATGGCAACAAGGTGATCAAAAAGGTCAACCAAAGAACGAGATTCCTCTACAGAATGTCCTCTCTGGTCAACAAAAGCACCTTGAGGATTCTAGCGGGAACTCTCATTCAACCCTTCTTCAATTACGCTTGCACCTCCTGGTACCCCAGCACCTCCAGAACCCTCAAATCTAGACTCCAAACATCCCAGAATAAACTAATCCGGTTACTTTTAGACCTCCACCCCAGATCACACCTCAATCCAACCCACTTCTCCAAAGTGGGCTGGCTCAGGGTGGAGGACAGAGTAAAACAACTTGCACTGAGCCTAGTCTATAAAATCCGCTACACCTCCTTGATACCGAAGTACATGTCAAATTACTTCCTTAACGTAAATGACCGCCATAACCACAACACCAGGGGGAGCTCCACAAACCACGTTAAACCCAGATTTCGATCTAACAAAGGTCTTAACTCATTCTCTTTCTATGCCACATCAATGTGGAATGCACTCCCAACAGGTATAAAAGTAAGTGCATCTCTATATTCCTTCAAAACCGCTCTAAAACAACACCTCCAGGCAACTTCAACACTTTACTAATACCTTCCTCCATTCACATCCCATCTCCCCGGATTATAAACAACTCAAATGTACTTCTAATGTATATACTTGTTCTTATGCTATGTGAACTCACTATGTTCTCTGTTGGCTGTACATATTCTACTAAGTCACACCTACACTGTTTCAATGTCCACATTTCTCTGTTGATGCAATTGTTGATGACTGAAGTTCTGATATCAACCAAAGCTCCTCATTCCACCCCCCGGATTGTAAATAATGTAAATAATTCAATGTACATACTATGATGATTAACTTGTGTGATGACTGTATTATGTTGATAGTATATATTTGTACCATGAATTGATTAACGTGGACCCCGACTTAAACAAGTTGAAAAACTTATTCGGGTGTTACCATTTAGTGGTCAATTGTACGGAATATGTACTGAACTGTGCAATCTACTAATAAAAGTATCAATCAATCAATCAATCAATCCGTCTAAAGCTGCCCTCTTCTGAGGACACATCCTGTTTTTCATGTTTCCCAGCTCAAACCGATGACCGTCAGCACTAAGTGCCCTCCAGCCAACCCCCCTCCGCCCCCTCGGATCATTGACGCGCCTGCCTACACTGTTCGCCGACTGCTCGATGTGCGCAGACGCGGTCGGGGTCTGCAATACCTGGTGGATTGGGAAGGGTATGGCCAGGAGGAGCGATCCTGGATCCCACGCTCTGCCATCCTGGACCCTGGGATGGTTCGGGATTTCCATCGTCGCAATCCTGAGAAGCCTGGCGGTCGCCGGGTGGCTCCCACTGGAGGGGGGGTGATGTCATGAGGGCGGTTCTCCTGTCTTTTTTTTTTCCCCTCTTGTGTCTGCAAGTCTCTCCCTGGTCGTCAGTTGCAGGTGTGCGGTCAGCCATCCAAGCCCACCTGCACTTAATCAACGACCTGACTTAACCCCTGGATCTCCACCCAGCCAGTGCCAGTTCGTCTGTTGCCTGTGGTACACTCTAACCTGAACGCTATCATTTTGACCTTTGTCCTGAACCTTTTTTTTTATTCCTATTTTTTGTATTTCCTCAGATGCTGAAGAGACTTTTGACCCTATCTTCCTGGAGCTGAATTTTTTGTTACTCTTATTTTCGCCAAAGATTTTTTGTTATTAAATAGACTTTTTACTAATCCGCAATTGGATTCCTTTTTTAAGACCGTAACATAAACCTTACAAATCTAAAAAAAATAAAATAAACATAGGTGTGTTGAACTTAATATTTTCCGGTGAACAATACACGATACAAACAAGTTATGAGTCGTATCGGTTTTTTTGTGTGAATGGTTGAAAGTGATCATGTATACTAAATGTGTACATGTATGAACATATGTATAGTGGGTATAGTTGTACAGACTATTTACCATGCAGAGCCAACTTGACTTAAAATTGTAGAAACTTGATAAATATTGAACCTACATATTTTAAAGTTATCTCAACTAATATGTTCCAAAATAACTTCTATCAGAATGAATGTCAACACATGTTTCGAAGTGTAATGTACTTGACATTAGAAGTTGACTCAACTTAACTCAGTCAAAGCAACACGATGACCTGACTGAGCTAAGTAGAATCAACACTTTTTTTTTTTTTTTTAGTGTACTTATTACACACCAGCTGTTTGATTCTAACGTGCATCCATCTGACTTGTAGTTTTCATGACCAAATTTGGAATTGTAAAATAGGTAGCATGTCTTTCAAATCACATCAAACGTCATTTGTATAGCATACGTATAAAATGTAGCACAAAATGCTTTATACTTATAATTTACATTTTAAAAACAGTGCCTCCCTCCTTCATTACATAACCCCAGTCTCAAACAGTCATTCTCGCCCATCCAAACATCCCTGTACCCCCACCACATGCACACACAAGATACAAGTAATGTAAAGATATATGAGGCTGAGCGCAGAGGACCCAGGTGAGAAAACACAATCTCAGGGAACAAGCACACTAGGAGCTGCGCAATGACTCTGACCCAGGGCACACAGCGAGGGACCAAGGAGCCATTTTGCCAATGAAGCTATAAAACAGAGACCCAGCAAAGCTATGTAATATTCAATCTAAATTAGCATCGAGCTAGCGCATTTTGAGAAGTGGAGCCCTACCGTGCTTTTGAGAGTCTTGTTCTTGCTTTGTTGGCATTTAAACTTGTAGCATTATTTAGGGCCTGTCCCCACAGAAATAATTTGAGGTGGGAGAAGTGAAGATATATGCCGTTTCAGCTTTTTATCCTAACGTACATATACTGTGTATGCATATACTGTACATATATATATATATGCATGTGTACATACATAGGTGCATACATATACACATATATACATACACATATAGATATAAATGTACATATATACATACATACATACATACACACATATATACATACACATATAGATATAAATGTACATACATATGTACATATATACATACATACACATACATACATACATATATACATACACATATATGTACGTATGTACATATATACATACATACGTACATATATACATACATACATACATACATACGTACGTACGTACGTATATACATATATACATATATACATACATACGTACATACATACATACATACATACGTACATACATACATACGTACATACATACGTGCGTACGTATATACATATGTACGTACGTATATACATATATACATACATACGTACATACATGCATACATACATACATACATACGTACGTATATACATATATACATACATACGTACGTACATACATACATACATACGTACATACATACATACGTACGTACGTACATACATACATACGTACATACATACATACGTACGTACGTACGTACATACATACGTACGTACGTACGTACCTACGTACATACATACATACGTACATACATACGTACATACATACGTACATACGTACGTACATACATACATACACACGTACATACATACGTACATACATACATACGTACGTACGTATATACATACATACGTACGTATATACATACATACGTACGTATATACATACATACGTACGTGTATACATACATACGTACGTATATACATACATACGTATATACATACATACATACATACATACATACATACATACATACATGCATGGATATATACATGTAGCACACATACACACAACACATACTCTATATACACACATTTATACACATTTATATATATATATATATATATATATATACACACACACACACACACACACACACACACACTGCTCGTTGAGAAGAGCAATACATGGTTTCCTGCTAGAGGCTCCAAAAGTGCCAAAAAAAAACCCGGAAAAGATCAAAACGTGTCATTAGATTTTTTTTTTTAAGAATTTTGGGCTAGCTTTAGCAATTTTATGTGGTGATTACAACTCTAAATTTGGTAATCAAAACTATGACACACATTACAATGAAAAAGCTGGAGAGTAATAAGTACAACACCGTCAGTATAAACACTGTGGGGTTCAACAAAAGACAAGACTGGCACATTTACTTTAATGGCAAAGACTACTTCCTCAAAATAGCCAGGAGCAGCCCTGGAGTAGACGCTTTCGAGTCTGTTGCACTTCCTGTCCCTCACTCAATGTGTTTCATGTGGGAAATCGGTACACATCTGTACTGTACCGAAAAATTTGATTACAAGTACATGCACCGTTTCACCCCTATTAGCCATCAGAAATCCTGAGCAGGCAAGAAAACAAGATATCAAAGGGAGGAAGGCGGAAAAAAAGCATGCATTGATTTTGTCTTCAGGGAGGTAAACAGTGAAATGTTTCCAAACAACGTTGGCTGAGGAAGTGGATTAACATTTTGGGAAAGATCAGACAGTCCCACAGGACGTAGAGAACACCATCAGGCAGGTGTCCAGCAAAGGATGGCACGCTGTGCCAAGTGCATCATGGGAAGGCACACCAGAGGGGAAAAAAAGTACACCAGTGTTTGCTTTTTAGTTGTACCCAACTGCCGGATTAGAATAGTTATCCCTGAACAAAACAGGCTCTGCAACACAGCCCTGGATCCAAAATACTAATTTAATCCTTGTAATGTTTATTTGTTATTATTCATGTGATTAGTGCTTGCAGGGATTGTTACACTGCAAAAAATCTGAATAAAATGTTGATATTTTTCATAGAAAATCCGGTAGAAGTCACATTTTTATGAAATATAGTGTTTTATGATAATGGAATTAGTTTTACAGTGACTAACTTATTTTTATACTTGTATGACTAAGAATAGCTGCATTTGCAGTTTGACTCTGGAACTGAATAACACTACTTGTCTTCATTTGCAAACAGACTGGTGACAAACAGACCTTATACTTTGACTTGAAAAGAGCAGCATGAACTTTGGCATGAAAAAACGAGCATGACTTACCGTGGCAAGAACAGAGCATGAAACAAACAATGACGCCAGGCCGACTGCCTGGCAATTACAAGCTTAAATACTGCCTCTGATTAGTGCTCGGTAAGCAGGTGAGCGGGCAGGCACCAATCAGAGACAGGTGAACACAATAAGTAACCGTGGCGACAAAAAAAGGGAGTGAAAAAACGGAGCAATAGAATCCTAAACAAAACAGAACATAACTAAACAAAACATGATCACAAGACATGGCAATAATATTTATACTAAACATCAGGGGTGTCAAACAATTATTAGCAGTTTTGGTCTTTTTTTCAATCTAATTTAACTCTCAAAAACATCAAAAATGTATTCAGAAATATATATATTTTGATATATTTGTATTTATTTATTTGAATATGTCCTGTCCAGCCACTAAAGCAATACCTATTGTTGATCATATCTGTTGTGCAGGTTTACTTTAGAAAAGAAAAGTGTGGGATACTTCTCCTGTTGCCTTTGACTTTTTAAAAAAAAAAAATGTTTGGGTAGAATTTTGCTGAACCGTTTTCTTTCAAGTTTTATTTTGTTTAGCTATTTTATAGAGGAATGTAGTTAATCATAAAACTGGCATCAAATGTAGGGTTGTCCCAATACCAAAATGTATTTTGACACTTTTTAAAATAAAAGGGGAATAGACAAAGTTGCAGGGCTTCACGGTGGCAGAGGGATTAGTGCGTCTGCCTCACAATACGAAGGTCCTGCAGTCCTGGGTTCAAATCCAGCCTCGGGATCTTTCTGTGTGGAGTTTGCATGTTCTCTCCGTGAATGCGTGGGTTCCCTCCGGGTACTCCGGCTTCCTCCCACTTCCAAAGACATGCACCTGGGGATAGGTTGATTGGCAACACTAAATTGGCCCTAGTGTGTGAATGTGAGTGTGAATGTTGTCTGTCTATCTGTGTTGGCCCTGCGATGAGGTGGCGACTTGTCCAGGGTGTACCCCGCCTTCCGCCCGATTGTAGCTGAGATAGGCGCCAGCGCCCCCCGCGACCCCGAAAGGGAATAAGCGGTAGGAAATGGATGGATGGACAAAATTTCATTGCTGCTTTTATTTTTACAGATACTTTACATTTCTTATTGCAATCAGATAATCATTTTGTCATTAAATAAGATAATAAACATACAAGACAAATATGTTTTTTAGTAGTAAGTAAGCAAACAAAGGCTCCTAATAATGCTGCTGACGTATGCAGTAACATATTGCGTCATTTATTTTTCTAATATTTTGTCAAAATTATGAGGGACAAGCGGTAGAAAATGAATTATTAATCTACTTGTTCATTTACTAAGCGCCGGCGCCCCCCGCGACCCCAAAAAGGGAATAAGCGGTAGGAAATGGATGGATGGATGGATCTGCTCACTTTCTGTTTTAAACATGTTCTATCTACACTTGTGTTCAAATGTAATAATCACTTATTTGTC
This sequence comes from Nerophis ophidion, assembly GCF_033978795.1. Taxonomy (NCBI): domain Eukaryota; kingdom Metazoa; phylum Chordata; class Actinopteri; order Syngnathiformes; family Syngnathidae; genus Nerophis; species Nerophis ophidion. Next base: position 18,172,833 of record NC_084628.1, read on the forward strand.
TGTGGTTTGGATACTTTACATAAGTTTTGGGTGATACTACACATTTTGGTATCAATCCAATACCAAGTAATTACAGGATTATACATTGGTCATAATTATGTTCTCCAGTGTCCGGGGACATATTTCATGGATTTATAAACAATAAAAAAAACTTTTTTTTTTTTTTGTGAAATTAAGAAATATTGATGTAATCATTGTAGTATCGACAATGTACGGCTCTTGTACTCTGTATCATTACACTCTGTGTCTGTGTAGACTCATCCATAGCATTTGTTTACATTCAGGAGCGCTTGGTTGCTGTTGGCGGCGTGTGGTGAAGCATGTTTAGCTATTCCTCGTCCTGCAGGGATGATACTTGTAAGAAACTGACTTTATTTGTCGCCATGACAGCAAAGATTAGTTATTTAGAAGTAGCGAAAACACTACTTTTTTTTATAATTATTTTTTTATACAAGATTTTATTTTTTTAATTTTAGCTTGTATTTATTTTATTTGTGTTTAATCGGTGTGTGTTTTTTCTTATTTGATATCGATCCCCTTGGGTCTGAAATAAAATGACTATTACTACTACTACTACTGACTGCTGATGGTTGTCAGCCGCTAACTAAGCACCTTTTGCAGAGCGGCGCTACAATGTTTATCTCTTCAAATTAAAAAAAATTTAAGCCAACGTGACGACGGCGCGCAATTACGCCTGGATAAAAAAAAAAGGACCGGTATATTTCCGTTTTTATTTTGTTACTACCGCTGTACTTTATCAGCACAGTACCAGTATACCATCCATCCATCCATTCATTTTCTCCAGCTTGTCCCTTTTGGGTTCGCAGGGGGTGCTGGAGCCTATCTCAGCTGCATTCGTGCGGAAGGCGGGGTACACACTGGACAAGTCCCCAGCTCATCACAGGGCCAACACAGATAGACAGACAACATTCACACTCTCATTCACACACTAGGGACCATTTAGTGTTGCCAATCAACCTATCCGCAGTTGCATGTTTTTGGAGGTGGGAGGAAGCCGGAGTACCTGGAGGGAACCCACGCAGTCACGGGGAGAACATGCAAACTCCACACAGAAAGAGCCGAGCCCGGGATTGAACCCAGGACTACTCAGTATTGTGAGGCACATGCACTAACCCCTGTTCCTCCATGCTGCCCAGGAATTCACATATCAAGGAAAATTCCTAAAAAATATACAAATGGTAAAAAATACAGATATGGAATGGCGTACACTTGGATTGTCCCCTCACTTTCCTTCTGGTGCAAAAACAGCAGGTGCAACAACAGCAGTGCAAGTAGCATTATTCATTTGAATAATATAAATAAGGCAATGGAATCGAATAGAATTGTCTTATCGCTATTCCTCAGGTGCAAAATGACAGCAGTGCAAGTATAATTTTTCGCATGTGAATAATATAAATACGGTGCAGTACACCTTCAAGTACAGTCCAAATGGAATAGCAGAGGATTCAGCTTTTAGCCTTCCGGTGCAAAAACGGCAGTGCAAAACAGCATTTTAAGTATGAATTATATAAGTAAAGACTATTTTCCAGTTTAATATATGCAGTTTACCCTCTGATTCAAGTACAGTCAAAATGGAATAGGATAGAGTTTGTCCAGTCAGTATTTAGCCATCCCGTGCAGAATAATATAGATAAATTATATTATACATTCAAGTACAGTCAAAAATGGAATAGGAGAGAATTCAGCTTTTAGCCTTCCTGTACAAAAACAGCAGTACAAAACAGCATTTTAAGTATGATTTATATTAGTAATTGTCAAAACGTGTACTGTGGTGGGGTTTGTTTTCCCGGAATGCAAAGGAAGGTGACAGGACATAGCGTGACGGTAAATACATATTTTAATTTATCTATAAAAAAAAGTGCAAGCTAAAGGTGCGCACAAAGCGGAGAACAAACATAGCTAAAAAAACAAAAACTACCACAAAGGCAAAAAACTTAGGACATAAAAACTCGCTAACTGTGACTTGAATAAACCAAACTTACGTGCAGGGCATGGAGCACGAACTGTGGCATGAAGAGAATGAACAGAGCATGGAACAACAACAATGACGCCAGGCCGACCGCCTGGCGACTACAAGCTTAAATAATAGTGGCGTGATTAACACAGGTGCGTGAGTCCAAATGAATCAGGTGAACTAATGGTTGTCATGGTGATTAAACAAACAAGAGTGCACAATGAGTCCCAAACCAAACAGAACATGACCACAAAAGATGACAGTAATGACTATTCTATAGTTTGATATATGCATTATGCCCTGTGATTCAAGTACAATCAAAATGGAATAGGATAGAATTCCTCCAGTGAGTCAAAGATATCAGTGCAAAACAGCATTTTCAATAACAATATACGTACAACCCTAACCCAACATTATTCAAAAAGTATTGATTTTAAACCAAGAATCGATTGTAAATCAAATCTTTACACCCAGGAATCGAGTCAAACCGAATTGTGTGGTGCCCAAAGATTCCCAGCCCTACGAAACATCACACAACGACATTTTATGTAGAATAGGTTGCGTATTCACATTGTGTGTTACCAGTTGCAGCAGCAGCAGCCATGTTTTATTTACATTATTTAACGGAGCATTTTAAATAATCAATGATGGGACGGTATTGTTTCTTTACGACCAGTCACGCCAAAGAGCACCATTACTGCAGTACTGTGTGTATATGTACGTCTGAAAGCATGGAAGCATGTTCTTTAATGGATGCAAACATGCAGCTAAGTGTGCTCTTCAGTGCAGTGTGAAGCAGCATTGACATTATGGGGGCTCTATAGCATGTTGATGTGTACGTGCGGACATATTTGTGCTCTATCTGCTGACGTCTTTACGCTTGCAGCTCCAAACTGTGATCGCTGTCATGAAATCTGCATCGTTCTCAGAAAATCAGGGTGTGATTACGCCAGTAAGTGACGTAAGGGGCTCGGAAATGTCTTATAATGTACACTAATCCAGGATGAGTTGCATGGAAATACAAATTATTCTTCAAGGGGAGCCTCTGCAGGATTATTTGGAAATTGGTCCTAAAAAAAACAAAAAACAGACATACATTTGTCCAATATGGAATGAATGACACTGCTTATGACTTTCATTTTTGTCATTAATATACAGTAAATCATACAATAGGAGAATGTGTTATGAATTGAATAGTAATATTACAGGGACTTAAAGGCCTACTGAAATGAGATTTTCTTATTTAAACAGGGTTAGCAGGTCCATTCTATGTGTCATACTTGATCATTTCTCGATTTAGCCATATTTTTGCTGAAAGGATTTAGTAGAGAACATCCACGATAAAGTTTGCAACTTTCGGTGCTAAGACAAAAGCCCTGCCTCTACCGGAAGTCGCAGACGATGACATCACATGTTTGATGGCTCCTCACATATTCACATTGTTTTTAATGGGAGCCTCTAACAAAAAGTGCTATTCGGACCGAGAAAACGACAATTTCCCCATTAATTTGAGCGAGGATGAAAGATTCGTGTTTGAGGATATTGATAGCGACGGACTGGGAAAAAAAAAAAACGCGATTGCATTGGGACGGATTCTGATGTTTTTAGACACATTTACTAGGTTAATTCTGGGAAATCCCTTATCTTTCTATTGTGTTGCTAGTGTTTTAGTGAGTTAAATAGTACCTGATAGTCGGAAGGGTGTCTCCACGCGCAGTGTCTCGGGGGAGTCGACGGCAGCTATGGACGGGACAAGCTCAGCTTTTCTCCGGTAAGAACTGACTTTTTAACCACAATTTTCTCACCGAAACCTGCTGGTTGACATTCCGTCTTGATTCATGTTCACTTGACCGCACTGTGATCCATAAGAAAGTTTCACCCCCAGGAATTTTACAAAAGGAATCACCGTGTGTTTAGTGTGACTAAAGGCTAAAGCTTCCCAACTCCATCTTTCTACTGTGACTCCTCCAATATTAATTGAAGAAATTGCAAAAGATTCAACAACACAGATGTCTAAAATACTGTGTAATTATGCGGTTAAAGCAGACAACTTTTAGCTGTGTGCGTGCAGCGCTCATACTTTCTAAAAACCTGTGACGTCTTGCGTACACATCATTACACGACGTTTCAAAGACGAAACTCCCGGGAAATTTAAAATTGTAATTTAGTAAACTAAACCAGCCTTATTGGCATGTGTTGCAATTTTAATATTTCATCATTGATATATAAACTATCAGACTGCGTGGTGGGTAGTAGTGGGTTTCAGTAGGCCTTTAAGCGCAGATATTGGACATGGACTTGAAAGAGATGCAACTGAAGTGTATACACCATGACATTTCTCCCAACTAACTAGCAAAACAAGGAGAATAATACAATTTAAAATATTTTTTCAGGGTTTTTTTAACAATAAAACAAATAAAATAATAAAATGTTAAAGTTAAAGTTAAAGTGCCAATGATTGACACACACACTAGGTGCGGTGAAATTATCCTCAGCATTAGACCCATTTCCACAGGGGAGCAGTGAGCAGCAGCAGTGGCCGCGCCCGAGAATTATTTGGTGATTTAACCCCCAATTCCAACCCTCCTGAGTGCCGCCACGCAGGAAGGTAATGGGTCCCATTTTTACAGTCTTTGGTATGATTTGGTTTGAACTCACGACCTACCGATCTTAGGGCGGACACACTAACCACTAGGCCACTGAGCAGGTCTTTGGCGCCGATCTAGTGGTTTCCTTGAGCTTTTCCAAAAATGTATGAAAATGCAAAAAGATGAGGGATAAATATATTTTTGGTTTTGATAAGGTTTCTGTAGGAGGACATTACGATACAAACGTTCATAATTGTTAGAAATCCCACTGTTTATTTGAAATATGCTTCACTGATGAGAGTATTTGACGAGCGCTGTTTTATCCTACTAATTTCGGCGGCTCTTGAACTCACTGTAGTTTGTTCACATGTACAACTTTCTCAAAAGCTGTCACAGAAAGGCGTGTTTTATTCCACTCCTTTGTCTCATTTTGTCCACCAAACATTTTATGCTGTGCGTGAATGCACACAGGTGAGCTTTGTTGATGTAGTTGATTTGTGTTTAGTGCTAATCAGGCTTATTTGGTCAGTGCATGACTGCAAGCTAATCAATGCTAACATGCTACTCTGGCTAGCTATATGTACATATTGCATCATTATGCCTCATTTGTAGGTATATTTGGGCTCATTTAATTTACTTTAATAATGCCCTCAGTGTATTTAATTTACATTTGCATGTCTCATGACACATTATCTGTATGTAAATATTGGATTCGATTCTGATAGTTGCTTGTGTACCATGTTGTTCCAGACCACAGCAAACGTTACCCAGCTTGCAAATATTGTAATAAATCCACTAAAAGAAAATAACCTGCCGTTCCCTTTAACTTGGACACATATCTATACCTTTGGACATTGTAAGGCAATAATTTCCAGGAACTATCTCACCCTGTGAGAGGCTTCTGTTTTACTAATGTTCTTGAATGTTGTAAAAAATGTGTAGAATAAATATTAGATTTCAACATTTCTGTCAACAAAGACTTGAGACAGCCTGCAACACAGTCATTTTGATAGTAGGCTAATGTAGCTAATATATATACTTCACGTACTTGCCTTCATTATAACACATATATTAGGCTTTTAATTTTTTGCAGCTCCAATTCAAGTGTCCTCTAAAGCGGTGTTTCTCAACCTTTTTTCAGTGATGTACCCCCTGTGAAAATTTTTGAATTCAAGTACCCCCTAATCAGAGCAAAGAATTTTTGGAAAAAAAAAAAAGAGATAAATAAGTAAAATAAAGCACTATGTCATCAGTTTCTGATTTATTAAATAGTATAACAGTGCAAAATATTGCTCATTTGTAGTGGTCTTTCTTGAACTATTTGGAAAAAAAGATATACAAATAACTAAAAACTTGTTGAAAAATAAACAAGTGATTCAATCATAAATAAAGATTTCTACACATAGAAGTAATCATTAACTTAAAGAGCCCTCTTTGGGGATTGTAATAGAGATCCATCTGGATTCATGAACTTAATTCTAAACATTTCTTCACAAAAAAAGAAATCTTTAACATCAATATTTATGGAACAGGTCCACAAAACATTTTAGCTGTCAACACTGAATATTGCATTGTTGCATTTCTTTTCACAGTTTATGAACCTACATTCATATTTTGTTGAAATATTATTCAATAAATAGATTTATTAAGGATTTTTGAATTGTTGCTTTTTTGAGAATTAAAAATAAAAAAAATCTCACGTACCCCTTGGGATACCTTCAAGTACCCCCAGGGGTACGCGTGCCCGCATTTGAGAACCACTGCTCTAAAGCAGTGGTCCCCAACCTTTTATGCACCAGGTACCACTTTAATGTAGGCATTATTTTCAGGAACCGGCTTTCCACTTGTGCCACATAGATAATATCCATCCATCCATCCATTTTCTACCGCTTATTCCCTTTTGGGGTCGCGGGGGGCGCTGGCGCCTATCTCAGCTACAATCGGGCGGAATGCGGGGTACACCCTGGACAAGTCGCCACCTCATCGCAGGGCCAACACAGATAGACAGACATCATTCACACTCACATTCACACACTAGGGCCAATTTAGTGTTGCCAATCAACCTATCCCCAGGTGCATGTCTTTGGAAGTGGGAGGAAGCCGGATTAAAAATACAACTCACTTTAATGCTGAATTAGTGTTTCTTTGCAATGGGATGCAGATGGAAATCGGCCTTTGGCTACAATCTGTCACATTAATATTTTATGTGTTCATTAATGTGCATTGTATCATGGCACAAAGTTATAACAAATATATCAAATGGCAACTCACTTTGAGAAGTGTTATTGTACATCTATAAACAAGCTCATTGGTGTGTCTACTGGGACAGGCGAAAGTTAAGTTGGAGAAAATGCAGTCATTTATGAATTATTTAATGTTTCTCGGCGGCCCGGTAGTAAATGCGTCAGGGACCGGTACCCGGACCGGCGGTTGGGGACCACAGCTCTAAAGGGTTGTGTTAGCAGAACAATGGGATTTCTTTCTTTTCTTTGTTTGTATCGAACATGACATACCTACAACATTAAACATCAGGCAATTTCATCATTTCACAATACATCATGTCCGAAAAAGAGTAGGAAAAAGCAAAGCTTATTTAATCCTACCGCCCACAAATATATACATACATCTACTGACCCTCTTTACAGCAAAATATCAAAATAGTAAAATGACATCCGTGAATGAGTAACACAACAGTTTTGTAATATGTACTTATTTTAGTCATTATTAACATACTGAGATGAAGAAACTTATTTTCAATAAGGTTGAAAGTGTTCCTCATAATTCTTCATCTTTGTACTTTGTAAGCACTATAAATTTGAACAACCTCTTAAACTGGATCATATCAGTACACTGTTTAACTTCTTTACTTAATCCATTCCATAATTTAATTCCACATACTGATATGCAAAAAGTTTTAAGTGTTGTATGTGCATACAAATGTTTTAAATTAGATTTCCCTCTAAGGTTATATTTCTCCTCTCTAGTTGAGAAGAATTGTTGTACATTCTTTGGCAGCAGGTTATAATTTGCTTTGTACATAAATTTAGCTGTTTGCAATTTTTCCCAATGACTGAACTTTAATATTTTTGACTCAATAAATAAAGGGTTTGTATGTTCTCTATATCCAAAATTATGTATTATTCTAATTGATCTTTTTTGTAACACATTTAACAAATGTAGCGCACATTTGTAGTTATTTCCCCATATTTCTGCACAATAACTCAGATATGGTAACACTAGCGAGCAGTAGAGAATATAAAGTGATTTTTGGCCCAGGAGGTAATTTGCTTTATTCATTGTTGAAATGTGTTTTGCCACCTTATGTTGTATGTTTTGTATATGAGATTTCCAGTTCATTTTATCATCTATTAATACTTACAAAAATCTGGTTTCTTTTACCCTTTCAATATCTACTCCGTCTATTTGTATTCATGTCTGATGCTCTTTTCTACTGTTACCAAATAGCATTATTTTAGTTTTACTGAGATTCAAAGATAGTCTGTTTTTATCAAACCATTTTTTTAATTTGTTCATTTCTTCCGTTATTATTTGTATTATTTTCTGTGCGTTCTCCCCTGAACAGAAAGCAGTTGTGTCGTCTGCAAATAAAACTAACTTCTAGTCCTTTGTAACTTTACAAATGTCGTTTATATAAAGATTAAACACTTTTGGTCCAAGTATTTCTATCAAGCTAATAAGGGAAATAATGGAATGACAAAATTAAAAAAAAATAATAATAAAATTGAATAGGGAAAAAAATGTGCAATATACTGGTAACTCATCATTATAATAATAATGATTGACAATCCAAAACATGTCTATAAAATCAAAACATTGTATTTTAATATGCACATATAGAATTTCTCATAGGAAACATCATGACACCTCTGTAAATGTAGTCATTGTAATGTATGTTGACTTATTTATGTTTTGGTGCACAACAAAGCTTATTTAGCATACACAATTTATGCATTGTTATCAACAACCACAAAAAAAACATATTTTTGACATAAAAAAATGCTATTATATTTAATGACCAGGAATTCCTAAGAAAACAATAGCAGCATATGTTAATAAATGATACAGAAACCAACCCTAAGGTTTCGTATATCATATGATCATAGTGCATAATGTACTTTCAGACTGGACTGGCGTGTGCTTTAATCATTGCAATGCTTCAGCGCGGACTTTTCCACACGTTGCCACAGTAAAAGGCGACAACAAGCTTCAGAAGCGAGCCAGCCTCATTTTGCCTTCATATCAGGTCGCCTCATTTTGCAAGCCTCACAGCATTTTATGGCTCAATGGAACATTTCTCGTCTTCACACGTTTGATTAACGTGCCAGCGTGCGGCGCTCACCACAGGCAGTGCGGTGCTTAAATTCCGTATTATATAAATTCAAAAAAAAAAGTGTGCTGCTTTGGCTTAGACTGTAGCACACAAAATACATTGTTATTGCCTTTTGCAGACATAAACTCTATTATGTATTCAATTAGCATAACCTACTTTATTTACATTGCTGTATATAATATGATATGCTGTTGCCATTGCAACACTGCTTTTCAACGTTAAAGTTTTTTTATACTTTACAAAGTTCTTTCTTGGCAGAGTGAGGGCTTTCCTGTCAAAATATACACTTGAAACCTCGGATCACGGAGCATGATGGCATTGTCTCATAATAATGAATGTATATGGTGATATATCATCATCTCATAGGCTTCGCCCGAGGCCCTTATCCAAAGTTTAAATGAGTTTTACAGTCGTTAGCTTCTTTTCACACACAATAAATGGTAACAATTGCTGTGTGAGGTTCATCTGCAACAAAAAATTACCTTCACATTGTTATTTTGTCATCAAAGGTGAGCAGAGAGTGTTGTTACGTCCTATTAAAGTTGGACTGCACTTAAAAAAAAAGGCCTTTCATTCACAATCCTTTTGTAAGACAAGAGCATATATTCTTCTTGTTTGTATGCATTCTAACTCATAAATAAATGTTAGCAAAAGTCAGCTAACAATGGAGTCAATGTGAGTCGCTCTGTTCTGCATATAAAGTGCTCTAAAAACCTCCACATAGTTGTATATGCTCTCGCTACTAAATTGGATCCACTGTGGACTGGACTCTCACCGTTATGTTGGATCCACTATGGACTGGACTTTCACAATATCATGTTATACCCGCTCAACATCCATTGCTTTCGATCACCCCATATGCGGTCCTCTCCGAGGTTTCTCATAGTCACTGTCACCGACGTCCCACTGGGGTGAGTTTTTCCTTGCCCTTATGTGGGCTCTGTACCAAGGATGTCGTTGTGGTTTGTGCAGCCCTTTGAGACACTTGTGATTTAGGGCTATATAAATAAACATTAATTGATTGATTTATTATATAATATTTACATGTTTTACTCATTTGCTCATTATAAGGATAAGGTGACGTATTAATTTCACAGGCGCAACACAATGTTCGCTTTTCCTTCAACAACAACAACTATTAGTTATGCAGCCATCATGAGAGCCAACGACGATTACTTTTGGACAAATTATGGGATGTTTTTATTTTTCAGTTTAGATGAAGATTTAATCATAATCCTCACAAAGGGTTTAACAAAAGGTGGCTTGACCAACTTCTTGATTTACGTCAACAATCTTCTACTATAAAAGGTGATCTACTTAGCTCTCTATGATCACGGCACGGCTAAAAATAGTTTGCGTGAGCGATTATGATAAAAATATTGCTAATACTTGGTTAATATTCAGGTCACGAGATATAAATTGAGTGATAGTGGCGTTTTTTGGATGTTTGTAGAGGGCTTTATGGGCAGAATAGTGTACTCCCATCAGCTGCATTGTTAGCCACCTCGTACTTGCCATATTTTATAACTTTGAGTGCATAAAGAAAAGACAAATATACAGTCGCGATCAAAAGTTTACATACATTTGTGAAGAACATAATGTCATGGCTGTCTTGAGTTTCCAATACTTTCTACAACTTTTATTTTTTTGTGATAGAGTGATTGAAGCACATACTTGTTGGTCACAAAAAATATTCATGAAGTTTGGTTCTTTTATGAATTTATTATGGGTCTACTGAAAATGTGACCAAATCTGCTGGGTCAAAAGTATACATACAGCAATGTTAATATTTGGTTGCATGTCCCTTGGCAAGTTTCACTGCAACAAGGCGCTTTTGGTAGCCATCCACTAGCTTCTGGTTGAATGTTTGACCACTCCTCTTGACAAAATTGGTGCAGTTCAGCTAAAATTATTGGTTTTCTGACATGAAATTGTTTCTTCAGCATTGTCCACACATTTAAGTAAGGACTTTAGTAAGGCCATTCTGAAACCTTAATTCTCAGGCGTAAACTGGCAGCCACGCTTCCGTCAGTCTACCCCTGGGCAGCTGTGGCTACTGATGTAGCTTACCACCACCAGGTGTGAATGAATGTTGAGTCCCACTTCTCTGTGAGCGCTTTGAGTGTTTGGAAAGGCGCGATATGAATCTAAGTTATTTTTTTTTTTCTGGCCTGATTCAGCCACTTCTTTACCACTTTTGACATGTGTTTGGAGTCATTGTCCTGTTGGAACACCCAACTGAGTCCAAGACCCAACCTCCGGGCTGAAGATTTTAGGTTGTCCTGGAGAATTTGGAGGTAAACCTCCTTTTTCATTGTCCCATTTAAAGCATTGGTTCAAATGACAAAAAAAAACAGGCCCAGAGCATAATACTACCACCACCATACTTGACGGTGGGAATGGTGTTCTGGGGATTAAAGGCCTCAACTTTTCTCCTCCAAACATATTGCTGGGTATTGTGGCCAAACAGCTCAATTTTTGTTTCATCTGACCACAGAACTTTCCTCCAGAAGGTTTTATCTTTTTCCATGTAGCCATCCACAAGCCAGAAGCTTGTGGATGGCTACCACAAGCGCCTTATTGCAGCGAAACTTGCCAAGGGACATGTAACCAAATATTAACATTGATGTATGTATACTTTTGAACCAGCAGATTTGTTCACATTTTCAGTAGAACCATATTAAATTCATAAAAGAAACAAACTTCATTAATTTTTTTTGTGACCAACAAGTATATGCGCCAATCACTCTGTATCACAAAAAAATAAGAGTTGTAGAAATGATTGGAAACTCAAAACAGCCATGACATTATGTTCTTTACAAGTGCACGTACATTTTTGACCACGACTGTATGTGTTCTTGTCTTACAAGAAGGTGAATGATTGGCAAAATTCCCACCCAAACAAGAGTGAAGTTCCTCTTCAACAGTGTTTAGCTTATTTTTACACTTGTTTGATAGTTCGAACATAGTTATTCCACTATTTTAATTATTTTTCTTCTAGTAGGTGTGGTCTACACTGGCACAGAGTGTCAAAGATCTTGCAGACTTTCGGCATCGTAATCCTTTCCGGCACACAATCACCACTGGAGAGGCGGTGGCACCGGCAGCATAATGAAATCTCGCAGTGAGACAAAATGACAGCTCCGCCTGCCTGTGATCATCTTCATCATCATCATCATACACCCCCTCAACCAGCACTCCGCCTCCTACGCCTTCTGCCCAGTAATGGTGATGTCACTCACCTCATCATGTGTGTCCTTTTCTGCAACGACAACAAACAGTCTGCAGTCTCCATGGAGTCCTTGGTCACTTCATTAGGTACACCTGCATGGCATTGAAAAAAAGAGCTGCATTTTAATGACACTAGATGGTTGTCCTCCAAGGTAAACTGCAAGCACAACAACAATAAACCTGGTCGTTAAATTAATATAGCGCTGAGATCGCCATTTTGGCTTTTAGTCAGATGAACGCTGGGCGGGCAGGGAAATAAAATGCTAAGTGCTCCAAGAAGGTAACGTTCAAGGACTGTCATTTATGGTCAGGATCGAATAAAAATTTATATAAAATTACATATTACAATAAAACATAAAATTATGTGCGTGATTAATCAAAATATGGGGTGTATTTAGGGATGGCCTAAAATATATTGCAGCGTCTTGGGATAACGACATATATCACGGTATACTATTTAATGTGTAAATGATATAGAACCATTTTAAAACGGGTTACGAAGGTTCCAACTTTGGCTGCATATGTAAAGTATTGCATAATTCCTTGTATTTTTTTTCCCTCAAACCAAATAATCTACTTGGTAATTCATTGCTAATGGCCGTTGTAAAATGTTCTATCTACTTATACTTCTGTTTGGATACTTGTGTCAAACTTGTTTTCAATAAGGGACACATGGCAAATATGGCTGCATTCATATATTTATGGATACTGTATACATATACACGCACACACACACACACACATATATATATAATTGCGTTGGACCCGGTCTTCTGCCGGTCACCTCCCAGGTTGGTTTGATGACACATAAGCTGGTTATAAATGAATCTTAGACAGAGTTGTTTATTTTGATATTTTATTACCAAAGCTTTGGGAGACCAATCTAGATACAACAACCTTTCAATCGCACTGCCCAAATTGATCTAATTCTACTACGGAAGTTTCGCCTCTTCTCTCCCCCCACCCCCTTCTTCTCCTCTCCCCCTCTTCATAGCCTGACACATTTGAGATAAAAGAGTGTTATGACTTCTCACTACATTCCAACTATCAAGGCCTATGCATGGCCCATACATAGCTATTCTAAAATATGACTAGGATTTAAAAATCTATCTATCTATCTATATATATATATATATATATAGTGGCACCTGATATTCTCACCAAGACACAGGATTGGTTTTGCAGCAAGCCAAACGGGCATTTATTGTCTTTTTAGGAGGGGCGGGGTCTGGAAGTATCAAACTTAAAGTGTCCAAACATAAATATCTCCCGTCCAGGGCTCTCAGTCCTTCACACAGCACACTTCTTTAAATGTCATAGGTAATTGCCTATAAAAAAATATAAACACAACATAAGTACAACATTTCACTAGTAATGTCTTTAGTGGTGAAATAATGGATGTCTCAACTCACCGCTTGATACACCTGCTTTGACACGGAGGAGAGCCAGACCTGAATGAGGCAGAGTTAAGAAAGGTTTGCTGGGTCCCACCTGGCCGCACAGCAGGTGGCACTTCAGGCTGATTGAACAGGTACAGGGGAATGTACCGCCCCTCGATGCTACGGCCAAGGCTGGGGGGCGTTGTTTTCCATGTTTCACTCTGCCTCCATGCCCTGGCTCCTCTCTTGTGAGGTACCTGTCAGGCGGTGCTTGAGTGAGACACCACTATATATATATATATATATATATATATATATATATATATATATATATATATATATATATATATATATATATATATATATATATATATATATATATATATATATATATGTATATATACATATCATATCAGGGGTCATCAGCCTTTTTGAAACCAAGAGCTACTTCTTGGGTACTGATTAATGCGGAGGGCTACCAGTTTGATATACACTTAAATAAATTGCCAGAAATAGCCAATTTGCTCAATTTACCTTTAATAAATAAATGTATACATATAAAAAAAATGGGTATTTCTGTCTGTCATTCCGTCGTACATTTTTTTCCTTTTATGGAAGGTTTTTGTAGAGAATAAATGATGAAAAAAACACTTAATTGAATGGTTTAAAAGAGGAGAAAACAAGAAAAAATGAAAATAAAATTTTGAAACATAGTTGATCTTCAATTTCGACTCTTTAAAATTCCAAATTCCACCAAAAAAATGAATGGAAAAAATAGCTAATTCGAATCTCTATGAAAAAAAAATAAAAAAAGAATTCATGGAACATCATTAGTAATTTATCCTGATTAAGATAAATTTTAGAATTTTGATGACATGTTTTAAATAGGTTAAAATTCAATCTTCACTTTGTTAGAATATATAACAAATTGGACCGAGCTATATTTCTAACAAAGACAAATCATTATTTCTTCTAGATTTTCCAGAACAAAAATTTTAAAAGAAATTCAAAAGACTTTGAAATAAAGTTTAAATTTGATTCTACAGATTTTCTAGATTTGCCAGAATATTTTTTTGTAATTTTAATCATAATAAGTTTGAAGAAATAATTCACAAATATTCTTCGTCGAAAAAACAGAAGCTAAAACAAAGAATTAAATTAAAATGTATTTATTATTCTTTACAATAAAAAAAAAAAAATACTTGAAGATTGATTTTAAATTGCCAGGAAAGAAGAGGAAGGAATTTAAAAGGTAAAAAAGTATATGTGTTTAAAAATCCTAAAATCATTTTTAAGGTTGTATTTTTTCTCTAAAATTATCTTTCTGAAAGTTATAAGAAGTAAAGTAAAAAAATAAATGAATTTATTTATTCAAACAAGTGAAGACCAAGTTTTTAAAATATTTTCTTGGATTTTCAAATTCTATTTGAGTTTTGTCTCTCTTAGAATTAAAAATGTCGAGCAAAGCGAGACCAGCTTGCTAGTAAATAAATAAAATTTAAAAAATAAAGGCAGCTCATTGGTAAGTGCTGCTATTTGAGCTATTTTTAGAACAGGCCAGCAGGCTACTCATCTGGTCCTTACAGGCTACCTGGTGCCCGCGGGCACCGCATTGGTGACCCCTGATATATATATATATATATATATATATATATATATATATATATATATATATATATATATATATATATATATATATATATATATATATATAAGATTTATTAATTGTTTTCTTTCTGAATCTGCCACCTGAGGGCTACAACCATTTGGTATGCACCTATGAGGAAAGTGGAGAGGGTGAATTTAGGACCCAAATTAAAATTAGGAATCATGTTTGTACCTCCGAACATGAGGTACACAAATGCTTGAAAGACTTTGAAAGTTCCTAGCAGCTAACTTGGAGGAAGCTTGAGACCGCATATAATGATAATGTATAGATTGGGGGCATAGCTATGTTTGGCCGCAATTCTGCAGTTTTTGTTGTAGAGTCATAGAGATCTCTAGGAGGAAAACTACAGATTTTGGCCATTTTGCGAAGTTTTTGCAAGTTATGCACAAAATTCTGTTAATAAAAGTAGAATTGTGTTTCCTTCAGCGACCGAAGATGGCGTATTCAAGGCACAAGCGAGAGACTTTGCAGCGACCAATCAAATGAGCTATGTAGAGCGCGAGGCGTGGTCATCCCTCGTCTGCGCTAGGGTTTCTAAACTTGCATCCTTTGCGGTGCAAAGTTTATTATATTTATCTATTCCTCGTCCTCCAATGGTAATTATATTTGTAAGAAACATAATTTATTTGATGCTATCTATTGCTGACTTAGACGTGGATTTTCTTTGTGGAGAAACATTAGCCGCTATTGAGGACGCTGCAATGTGTTGAGGAATCATTTGTCCGCTTGTCGCTGTCAAATTTCAACATTTAACATGTAATATCACGTTATAAAGATAGCAACAAAAGCTCTTTCGTTGACCAAATTCCAATCATTTATTTCGTTTATCGTGCAACCATAGGTAGATTGAAGATGCTGACTTGATTTCTGAAGAGGAAAACGTCTATTTAAATGGTAGCTAATACCAGGCCGACTGTTGGTAGGCAGAATTTGTATAGAAGCCATTTATTTATGGTTCCAAAGTCCAGAGGAAAAAGGGGCTAATTAAGCCAATCATGCCCACTATGCGCTATTATAGTGGAAAACTAGGGCTGACAGCACTGTTCACTACTCTGTATTAAACAGAACATTGAAAATAAAAGCAGCACCTTCTGGAGTGTCACTGCTCCTCAAAAACTAAAAATGTGTCCGGATATCACCTTTAAAAACTTATCTAGTACAAGCATTTTAGTCAATTAAAATCCATTCATCCATCCATCCATTTTCCTACCGTTTGTCCCTTTCATGGTCGCGGGGGGTGCTGGAGCATATCTCAGCTGCATTCGGGCGCAAGGCGGGGTACATCCTGGACAAGTCGCCTCCTCATCGCAGGGCCAACACAGATAAACAGACAACACTCACACTCACATTCACAGACAAGAGCCAAATTAGTGTTGCCAATCAAACTCAGTATACAAAAATAATTCATGTCTTTTTAAGGGGAATGATTGGACATTATGACTGTTTTACCTTTGACCTTTGTAATGGCAACATAAATAGTTTAATAATCGCTTGTCTAAAACCACAATTTGAGTCTAAGAGTTTGTGTGTGCGCTTTTGTCTTTACTGCATTGGTCTGTTTTTTGTCCTAGGACAGGTCACTTTTATGGCACTTTACGCAGTCTTGGGACTTGCTGGGGTGTTAGAATAGTCATGCATGTATATTATCACACAACTTTGGTAAGCTTAAAGTCCATTGGTATAGTTATTAGCTATTGTGGTAAAGCTGTACTTTTTCTATCTGTGCAAGGACAAAAACTTCTTGTCTGAGGGGTGGCCTCAGCCGCAGATGTTATCTTTGTTTTAGCCCACTAACAGCCAAAGACTTCAAGGACCTCAACGAAGATACGACGACAGCACGCAGACAAAGCAGAGACAAGGCAAAATCACAAGGCTCCAGCACATTCCGTCATGCATTGTGCGTCCTGGACCTGCTTTGCATAGTATCTGTGACCATTCCTTTAGGAGGCGGACTCAGTGATGTCGACTGTGGAACTCCTGAATAAATAGAGGGACACGGGAGCTGAAACTTAGAGCGTAGGGCGAGACAGTGACTAAGTGTGCAGCTCCATGCGTTCTCCTCATGAGCTAAATTGAACTCTGTCTCTGCATGTTTCCTTGCTTTTTGTCTGTTTAATAGATGTCATCAGTGCTTGAACCTGACATGGGGATATCCTCAAACCCCCACCTTCTCTGTGAGTAGGACAAAGATTGCTGTGATCTTGGGACATCATCAATGATTGTTGTATTTTGGTTAAAAGGTTACTCTCTGAATGGGTTTCTTTTATGATTGAGGTTGTGTTAACTGCTTTGCCTAATGCTTCACCAAAACTTTCATGTCCACAATCAAAGTTTGTAGTCGCCCGTCTTCTTCTCTCCAAACGAGGCAAAAATGAAGACAATGACGACATACAAACGGACATCATCTTTACCTTTCTCCCTTGGAGCAGACTTGACGCGGCGTCTTCTCCGCTATGCCCACACACACACATACTCATTAGCAGGAATGTTGCTAGTGAGGAAGGAAACCATGTCTCTCACCAGACAAATGTCTTCCAGTCAAATAGTGAAGACAGCGATGGATGAGTCCATCAGCCTAATTCAATGAGAGTGAAGTCAGAGCTCTTTCCCTACAGGGGAGCTTTGGATTCACTTTAATCTTCTCGCCTTGTCTGAAGCTCCTAATCAATGCCGCCTGTCTTGTAAATGTTGCCAAGTCATGCAAAAAAAAAAAGGATGGTAATTCAATCCATCTTAAAAAAAAATCCTTCTTATCGTGGACACAGTGGAGCCCTAAAGACAATTTGTTATAGAACACCTCCCATTGGAAATAATGGCGAGTAAAATAATTATGTATTCCGAGTGTCAAACTGTCACCATCTTAACTGTTTTAACTAAGTGTGTAAGAAAACTACAAACACAGAATTAATGACTACTTGATGATTGTCTTGTCGGTATTTAAATGACGCTTTGGCCAAATAGTCATGAGCAGCCAGGACAGTGGCCCATTTCCTACGTCGTGATAAGTTTAATTTCAGCCTCTATAATATTAAATAAAAAAGTACACACCCTTTGACGACTCATGGCGATCTTAGAGGGGAATGGCACCTTTTTGGGGAATTTTCATTCACAATCCCTATGTGAGACAAGAACACGTTGTATAATTTTAATTATGCATTCTAACTTGTAAATAAACACTTGCAAAAGTCAGCTAACACCGGAGCAAACAGGATTAATATATTGCACCCTGAAAGCTCTCTAAAATCATCCAAAAACCGCCAACAATACTCCGTTTACATGTTGTGACCTGAATATCAACCAAGCAATTGCAAAATTGTTATTATAAGCACTAACAGATTAGAAATAAAAGTTAACAAAATAGCAGTTAAATAATCTAAAAGAATTAGCAACTGAATTTTAATTTTTGTATGGATTACTGCATCACAACCTGGTCAGTCACTGGAAACACAATATTAAAACCCATAAAAATGTTTTTAAAAACATTTATAAAAATACTCAATCAAAAGCCTCTGTCATTCCATTAGTGTAACATTTTGGTAAAATATAAAATTCTTAGCTTTAAAAAAAAAAAAAAGCTGCATTTCAAAAACAGCTTTTTAATTCATAAACTTCTTCATGGACTAGCCATACCGCCACTTTTCACATGCATGAAACTGAGGAGGGACTGAGGTTTTGGAACCAGAGCCTCCTCTAGAGGAGACCTTGACATCCCTTAAGGAAAAACAACAGTTTTGTCTGTTCAAGGAATTCTTTTCTGCAACAGACTTTCCAGTAATATAAGAGAGAGTCCCATCTCAAATTGTTTGTTGAAAATTCACAGTCATGTCGTCACTTTGAATAATTTCATTTTGTGATTATCTTTAGTGTCAGCGTTTTTGAAATTATGTGTTATTGTCTTTCCATGTTTGTGTTTTTATGTCTTGGAGTTCCAGATGTAAATTAGCAATTTAATTGGGTTCATTTACGATTTGTAAATCAGGTTGTTCATCAATGTGCATTGTCCTGAATAAACAAATCATACCACTGCGGAACTACTTATGCACCTATTGACATACTGAACTGCTGCTGCATCACCTCCGAGTTGATAAAAGTAAATTTTCGATTATAAATCATGCCTCTCAGTTGTATAGTAAAAGCACGTAGCCATAAACCGAGAAGTAGATCAACTTTGACATTCAACTTAAGTGATTGTTTTATTATGTTCTTAGTTGTATTACATGTTTAGCACTTGGCAATGCTGCTACATGATGTTTAAGTGTTTCACTAAAGCTTAATCTCTTTATCACGGCTTCTAAAACATGTGCTCATCCTCCTTATATTCAAGCTCAAAAATTTGATCATCATTTGTCCCATAGTAGTCGTTGTCGGCTGTTGCGATGCATCTGCGAAAACTTCAAATCAAAATGAGCAAAATACTTAACATGACATGTTATGAATTTTCTTGTTACTACATGACATACACTGTATAAAGTACTTACAGTGTGCACATACAATTTTAATGGAGGTTTTTGGATGTTTCTGAGAGCGCTTTATAAGCGTAATAGAGCAAATCTCATTGGCTTCATTGTTAGCGAACTCTTGCCAGAATTTATAACAGGTCAAAATGCAAAAATTGTGTTAATAGCTCACATAACGATTTTAAAATATAGACACAATCCCCCCCCCCCCCAAAAAAAAAAGTACAGTTCCCCTTTAACAGTGTAAAAAGAAGTTGTATGCCATATAGTAACTGTTGAAAACAATAAATAAACTTTAATGCATGGCTGAATTGCAACGACTAAACGTTTTTTTTTGTTATATTTTGTTGTTTTGGGCAGAAAACAGCAGACAGTATGTTTATAAATTATCAATGCACACATGTTTAATGTGCAAATTCAATTCACACAGAAAAAAAAGTTATTGCAAACAGAAAAATTGCTTATTTCAACTATTTTCCCTAAAATACGCATTGAGTCTTTAAAGTGAGTTGTATCTGATTGCTCGATTATTCAAACAAACTAAGCTATAGTTTGTTTGAATGCAAATGCGAAACAAATCAACAGCTGCCGCCTTGACGCATGGCAGTGAATAAAGCCATGTAAATTACTGCAAGTCAGAGGTCAGGACTCCAATATATTCGCTTCATGTTTGCCTAATTGTCCGTGACGCATGTGCATTCCATTTTTATGGACACATGAAAATTAACTTTCTCCGTTTGCTTATCGTGTTATGTCACAAGAACGGAGCCGTCTGTGGGTGCAGCCCCCCTGCTTGTTGAGAAGAACAATTGACTCAATGCCTCCATATTGGTATATTCAAAAGTGTCCAATAAGACCACAAAATTTATGCGATGTTTCGTTTAAAAAACACAAATCTAGATGTTTTGAATACTCGCTAAAATTGATACCACAGATCCCTCCTGCTACATCTTCTTATTCTCTCTCAGAGCGGATTTGTTAAGTTGCAGAGTTCGCCATCTACTGTACTGATTTGTAACGACAAGCAGATAGTCCCGTCATAGAGTGTTTGTGAGCAAGGGTCAACATGTACAACCAAATCTCTTTGTGGTGGTTCGAATGTATTTGTGGCAGCCTCTTATTATTTGGCAATATCGCAAACAGTTCACGGTAAAAAGCCAATTAAAAAGCCAAACAACAACACAGAAAAGTGCAAGTACGCTCCAACACTGCCTGAGTCATAGCTTTAACCATGAGAAGAATAATGATGCTTTTTTTTTTTTTTCCAAAGAGCAATGCAGCTCTGCAAAAGAGACATGGTACAGTAAAGAGCAGACATGATGAGTCATGCATGATTATAGACCCCAGTATCCCCCCCTCTGGCACCAAAAGACAAATTAGGACACCAGATCCAAATGGATTGCTTTAAGCTACATTTTAATTGTTATTATTCCGTCGGACATAAATCTTGAGAACAACGCGAAGGACGTCCTCAGACGGTAACAGAAGAGCACAAGGTTAAAATGCTCGTTGACTAGCAATACCTGAAAGTACGGAGAGCAATGCAGAATTTGACTTTTGTACAGCCTACAGATTAAGAGATATGAATATTTCCTTTGGCGAGCCACTGGATAGATCAGTATTTAGTATGGATTGGTCAATGTCCGGTTTGAAAGTCATGAATCGTTTGCTTGTAGATCCGCTACGAAATATGGGCAAGATTTCTGTGATGACAAAATAAGAGACTATTTTTCTCGTTTGCGACTGACGACACAGCAAGATGGTAGACAGCACCGAAAGAATCTAGAAACAACGCAACAAAGTTATGTACATCCATATGTACATGTAGATGCTGTATCGAGACGGATCCATTAAGAGTTTGAGCAGAAATATGTCATACAGGAATTAACTATAACACATTAACAAAATGATGCGAATATTTTTTTTAAGTAATACCTTTGTGACACGAAAAAAACAAGTAATATAAAAAAAAAAACTGGCATTTATTTTATGATATCAAAATAAATCACAAAGCAGATTGGCCAAAGAAGTTGAAGTCTAATAAACAAGCTTTGTTCTTCTCCAACGCCCCCTTGTGGTTCAGTACAACAACAAAAATAAAGAGGAGTGACACCTCTCACATCGAATACACAATCTTCACAGTCTGTGTTCAATTCGTGACAAATGACAAAACGTTTTAGCTAGTACTGATGTTACCGACGTAATACGAGTGTATCGTTCTCGTCAGTGACTGACGACAACAACATAGCAGACAGCACCAAAAGAGTTTAGAAGAAATCCACTCCAGAATATTAAATTTAAAGTGTGTTAAACGTTCGGATTTTTAAAAAGACAAATGGTCAGTCGGATAAAAGTATGGCCAATTGTAACTGTTATGATCCGCCGCCCGGATCATATATGGTTCAGGTTTTGAGTCCTTTTGTTATTATGTTCTGCTAACGTTTCCCTTAAGTTCCTGGTTGCACTTCCTTGTTTGTTTTTGTCACCATTGTAACTTGATTTTTTCACCTGCCTTGTTCGCACACCTGCTTTTAATCAGAGACTCTATTTAGCCTGCCTTTTTCGTTCACTCGGCCTCGCCTCGTAAACTTATGTTTTGCTACATGCAATCTATGACTTCGTGGACTCCCTTCTCTGGTAAATATACGTGGACTTGCTAGTTTTCTCGCTTAGCTTGTTGTTTCTCTAGCTCACATGGTAGTAGTTTTGTTTTCCCTTTTGTGCTTCGTGCAAGTGTATCTGTTTGTTTCCCTAGCTCCCATGCTAGCGCTTTTGGTTTGTCTTTTCTGCCTAGCACCAGTGTTTCTGTTCCTAGCCTGTTTTTGTTAGGACTCGGAGTAAGGAGAGGACCCAGATGCAGATTGGAAGTTCAAAAAATAAAGCTTTTATTTTGAAACAACTTTTTACCTCCAATGCAAAAAGTTTTTTGCAAGAATAATCAACACGCGGAAAATAATTCAGAGGATAAACAATTAACTCAAAATCACTCCACAAAAATAAGGAGGAATACTAATCTAAGGAAATTCTAACAAAAAAAAGGAATATCAATAAGAATAAACGAAAAGCACTCCAACAGGAGGAAAAAAAAACAAACGACCTATATATATACACTAACTATAAATAACAAAAAAGTCACTCAATCAATGAGGCAATAAATTCGAAATTTGGAAAAACAAAAACTCACCGATTAGGTAGACGAAGGATAACCAAGGACGCTCGAAGGAGGAAAAAGTAAACTCAAAATTACAGCAAAAACTGCTTGATCCAAAAAAGGGGAACCAGGAAAACAGGAGCAAGACAAGGAGGTATTCAAGGACATGGACATGGACGCTAGAAAGGCACGATAGACGAGACAATCTGGCACAGGACAAAAGGAGGCGTGATCTTAAATAGGATATGGGAATGATGGGAAACAGGTGGAAACAATCAGGGATCAGGGATGATGTAAGACTGGTGACACAAGAGGAAGGGCCCGTGATCTGAAACAAGAGGGTAGCATTTCAAAATAAAACACGTGAATCACAAGACAAAAAAAACAAGACAAGACTTCCCTCACCGCGGTGTGACAGTTTTTAGTTTTAAATAAACCATTATTTCTTACCTGTACGCTGTGTCCGAGCCCGATCTGCATATTGGAAGAGCACCACCCATCACGATGCCACAAAGTCGTCACAGTAACATTTGGAACGCAACAATGAGGGAGCTAGGGATGCTAATGCTAGCAGTGACCAACTGGCAAGACAAAGACACAGATTTGAAAAACTTCCAGTCCAAACTTAACCACAACTGTACGAGATAATCACTTCAACTACGAGTACCGGTTTCTAATTGCGTCCGTGAAGATTCTGGACAATTGATACTACCCCCGTTTTTTTAAATTTGTTTTTTTAATCCAGATTATTGTCGTAATTATGACACGCTTGTTATGTTTGGGTCGCATGGTCATGCGCTGGTCGTTTTCCCAAGATACAGATGGACATCAGGAAGCGGCGTGCAGGTAGGAAGAATGATTTATTCCAATAAATCAAGCCAAAATACAAAAAGGGGTGTCGATGGCACGGGAAGCTACAGTAAGCTTAGCACAGACCAAGAAGCAGGAATAACTAACATAACTTTTTGCATGTTGCAAAACACAACTGCCAGTCAGAGTATGGCGCGAGGCAGGAATAAATAGCTCTCTGATTAGTGACCGGAAGCAGGTGAGCGTCCCGACCACAAACCAGCGGCAGGTGACAATAATCAGCACCCATGGCACAAATAAACAAACTGGGGTGCTGAAACCGAACTAAATAAAAAAAAACTAAGGAAATATTAAACTGAGCAAAACATGATCCGGGCAACGGCTCATCACAACGCTGTCACATTGGGTTCAGCTGCGGCTGCATACAGCTAATATAGACACATCATGTGTGTCATGATTTGGACTATGGTGTGGTTTGTTTTCCCTTGGTGCAAATCGACTGGATCGGACATGGCGTGAAGGTAATGACATCTTTTAATATTAACTCGAAAAAAGGAACAAACGAAAGGCACTCAAAGTGGAGGTTCAAAACTTGGCTTAGAAAACAGAAACTATAACGTAAACTATGGACATAAAACAAAACTTGCAAACTATGGCATTAGTAACGAAAGTACTTGGAACGAGAAAAGAGCATGGATCATCAGAATGGATAACAAGGGTGTGTAGAGAGTGATGTCGCCAAGCTGACTGCCTGGCAACTACAGGCTTAAATAGTGGTGCAGGGATTGACAGGTGGTGAGTCGTGAACACATAACATAATAAGTTGTCACGGTGACAAAAGCAAACAAGTTTGCACAATGCGTCCAAAATCCAAACAGAATGTGACCAAACTACACAGGATCACCCAACATGACAATGTGTTGCCTTCATTGTAAGACTTGTATAACGATTTCAAATGTTTTCCGGCTTTAGACGGATTGTTTAGGTTTTTTTGTAATTTTAGTCCATTATGACTCTTTTGACATTTTGGGTTGCTGACCCCTGCCCTATGCCATCTATTGTTGAAAAAATACACCAAAAAATCCGGGAAAAAAAGCAAAACACACTTGAGCTAATTTTTCGATAGGTGTCATATTCTTTAATTGGACAATTCACCCATTGAAATTAAATTATATATGTATTTATTTACAGCGGAAGTTCAAAACTTGGCTAAGAAAACAAAAACTATGACGTAAACTATGGACATAAAACAAAACTTGCATACTATGGCATGAATAACGAAAACTTAAATTAACCTAAATTAAATTACCAATGTATTCATTATTGGCCTATTTGATAATTATTTGAATTATTATTTAATTGAAAATAAAAATCAGCTTCGTCCAAGAAAACCTTTTTTGAATGAGTGAATGGAAGCGAACATAACCCCGTGAGTCCCAAACGGGGACAAGACAGGCTTAAGAAATGGCTCCCGGCAGTAGAATTTACTCGGCTCAGCCAGGCGTCGGAATTTGGTCAGTGATGATACCCGCTCCACTGTCACCATAAAGCCACTAAATCAGCCCCACAGAAAAACACATTGCTCCTGTGTTTCCACACTGCAAATGTGGCGCCCGCGTCAAGGATTTTTAGCCCCGATTGCTGTTAATTGGCGTTAATGGGCCCGCGCACGTCACAGCACAGCGGTTATTGTACGTTCACTGATGCTTGAGAGGACGTGTCAAGTTATTCATCAGTGGTGCGGTTCTAGCCTGAGAGCCCAAAGAAAGCTACAAGCTCTTAATTGTCCCTGACCGAGGCTAACGGGCCTGTTTGAATCAACGTCATACGCGATGGAAGTAGCTGTTGCTGGAGACCATTATTTACTGTCGAAAGCAGTGCAACATCCTTAAAGCCTCCACTTTCATACTGCTTGTCCTCATTAGGGTCACCCGTAAACTGGAGCCTATCCCAGCTGACTTGGAATGTGAAGTACTAGGGTACAATCACAGGCCACTATAATCTAATAATTCTATTTTTAAACAGTGCAGAAGTGACAATAAAACATTTAAAAGATGGTGTTTTATTTTTTTTTATACAGTTTGTACATATTTTTTTAACAAAAAGTGCAGAAAAATATAATGTTAAGTGGTCCAAATATGATTCACTTAAATATGATCATGAGTCTGTAAGTTTCTTTTCACTCTACTAGTGTTGTCCCGATACCAATATTTCGGTACCGGTACCAAAATTTTTCAGTACTGGTACCAAAATTTTTTCGATACCAAAAAATAGACGTAATCATAGTAGTATCGACTTGGTTAAAACTTGGTTATATGTGTATAAAGGTACTTTTTGAGCACATTCAACATTACCAAGATAATAATGTTAACCGTGATAATTTTGGTGACAATAACTATGATATACTACACACTGTAAAAAGAGACATGACGCCAATATTTACTTTATAAAGTATGGAAAAGAACATTCATAGCACGCGCTGTCATCTGTGTCAGTAGAAGTGTTGACATGTCAGCCTACAAGAATTCCACCTCCAATTAAAGAAAAGATGTTGCGGTAAATTGTAGATGTTTTTTTTTAATGTTACAGCGTGCATATTCTACAAACCCCGTTTCCATACGAGCTCCAATTGTGTTGGATGTAAATATAAACAGAGTACAATGATTTGCTAATCATTTTCTACCCATATTCAGTTGAATGTGCTACAAAGACAACGTATTCGATGTTCAAACTGATAAACTTTTTTTTTTTTTGCAAAGAATCGTTAACTTTAATATTTGATGTCAGCAACACGTGACAAAGAAGTTGGGAAATGTGGCAATAAATACTGATAAAGTTGAAGAATGTTCATCAAACACTTATTTGGAACATCCCACAGGTGTGCAGGCTAATTGGGAACAGGTGGGTGCCATGATTGGGTATAAAAACAGCTTCCCCAAAAATGCTCAGTCTTTCACAAGAAAGGATGGGGTGAGGTACACCCCTTTGTCCACAACTGCGTGAGCAAATAGTCAAACAGTTTAAGAACAACGTTTCTCAAAGTGCAATTGCAAGAAATTTAGGAATTTCAACACCTACGGTTCGTAATATCAACAAAAGGTTCAGAGAACCTGGAGAAATCACTCCACGTAAACGGCATGGCCTGAAACCATTGAAAGACTGTGACCTTCGATCCCTCAGATGGCACTGTATCAAAGACATGGGCTCAGGAACACTTCAGAAAACCACTGTCACTAAATACAGTTCGTCGCTACATCTGTAAGTGCAAGTTAAAGCTCTACTATGCAAAGCGAAAGCCATTTATCAACAACATCCAGAATCGCCGCCGGCTTCTCTTTGCCCGAGATCATCTAAGATGGACTGATGCAAAGTGGAAAAGTGTTCTGTGGTCTGACGAGTCCACATTTCAAATTCTTTTTGGAAATTTTCGACATCGTGTCATCAAAGGGGAAGCGAACCATCCAGACGGTTATCAACGCAAAATTCAAAAGCCAGCCTCTGTGATGGTATGGGGGTGTATTAATGCCCTAGGCATGGGTAACTTACACATCTGTGAAGGCTCATTAATGCTGAAAGGTACATACAGGTTTTGGAACAACATATGCTGCCATCTAAGCGCTGTCTTATTTCAGCAAGACAATGCCAAGCCACATACAGCCCGTGTTACAACAGCGTGGCTTCGTAAAAAAAGAGTGGAGGTGTTTTCCTGGCCTGCCTGCAGTCCAGACCTGTCTCTTATCGAAAATGTGCGGCGCATTATGAAGCGTAGATTACGACAGCGGAAACCCCTGACTGTTGAACAACTGAAGCTCTACATAAAACAACAATGGGATAGAATTCCACTTTCAAAGCTTCAGCAATTAGTTTCCTCAGTTCCCAAATTTTTATTGAGTGTTGTTAAAAGAAGAGGTGATGTAACACAGTGGTGAACATGCCCTTTCCCAACTACTTTGGCATGGGTTGCAGACATTAAATTCTAAGTTAATTATTATTTGCAAAAAAAAAATAAAGTTTATGAGTTTGAAGATCAAATATCTTGTCTTTGTAGTGCATTCAACTGAATATGGGTTGAAAAGGATTTGCAAATTATTGTATTCTGTTTTTATTTACCTCTAACACAATTTCCCAACTCAAATGGAAACAGGTTTTGTAACATTAGCCCTGTTATTGTTACGTTTGGGACGCATTTTGATGCGCGAGCTGTCACCCCCAGATGCTGCAAGACTCGGACAAGGCTGGATTGCAGGTAGGTGCTTGTTTAATATACAGAAGGTAAAAGAACATTTGACAAAAAGCAAAGAAAAGGCGTGCCTACGCACAGGAAGCTAAATGCTAATAGCTAGCAAGCATCGAGTTCAAAGTTCAGGAGAATCGACGTGCAGAGAGCACGCGAAGCTAAGACGTGACTTAGCAGGGTAAATACAAAGCAGAAATACCAAACGTGACTTGTTGCTTACCGCAAACAAAACATCCAGGGAGAACTAAGGTAGCAGGCCGGTTTAAATACTAAAACAATAATCATTAACAGGTGTGCGTCAGAAGCCAGTGCAGGCAGAACAAATGAGGTAGCCATGGTGATAGGAAGAAACAGGAAGTACTCAAACAAAGGGATCGGAAGAGTCCAAAAAATAATCAAAACACCAGAAGGGACTCAAAACACAGACTAACTGTCGCGATCCGGGTATCGGATCACAACAGTTATACCCTCATAACTTCATAAGTGACAGTAAAATGCGTGGCGCAGTGGAAGAGTGGCCGTGTGCAAACCGAGGATCCCTGGTTCAATCCCTCACCTAGTATCAACCTCATCACATCCGTTGTGTCCTGAGCAAGACAGTTCACCCTTGATCCTGATGGGTGCTCGTTAGCGCCTTGCATGGCAGCTCCCTCCATCAGTGTGTGAATGTGTGTGTGAATGGGTAAATGTGGAAGTAGTGTCAAAGCGCTTTGAGTACCTTGAAGGTAGAAAAGCGCTATACAAGTACAACCCATTTATCAGTATTTATCATAAATGTTGCAGTAGGGTCTCACACACACACAAACACACACCCCCTGATCTAAAGTAACAGTACTCTTCTTTAAATACAATTTTTGCAATTCTTTACATTATCACATACATATTTCAAAACAATTGTCTTTAAAATAAGTAGAAGTGAAACAAAAGTAGGTGCTGTTGTTCCAGCTACTTTTTTTTTTAATTTATGTTTTGCAGTTTTACTTGTTGTCAACTTTTTTTTCTAAGGGTACTTCCTGTGACCATTGGTGGACGCTAATGAAGAAGAAGTGGAAAGCGGTACTGTAACAAGCCACTGTAGATATTTTCCTTGCTGGCCTCCAGGGAGCCATTAGCCAAAGTTTCCATTTCAAACGTGGACCAAGGAAGGCGAGCGGTGACGCGAGGCTAATCATTGCTAGCAGGATATTGTTAAGGTGGAGTCCTCAGTCATTGTCTCTCATGGCTCGGTTGAGTTTATTACTTTTCAATACATCAGGGAGAAATTTAATATACTGGAACTCCAAAAATGTACTGTACCTTTTATACTTGACACACTTTGCCGGAGAATACCGGCAAACATGCTAACCGCTAGCACATAAAATAACGATCTGTTTAATTGCTTTTCAACCAATCACATCATTAGTCCCGCCCATCGCTTATTTGATTGGTGACTCTGACAGCTTCATTAAATTTGGCCTCCATAGGAATACTTGTCAGTGTTAAAGATTGCATTTTAAAATTGTATTTAAATATTATAGTCATTACATAAATGGTTCTTCATATAGTAAAAAAAATAATAAATAAGACAAAAAATAAAACTAATGAATTGCAATGTGATTTTTAAGTATTTTATAATTGCATTCAATTTGAAAAAATTACTCATAATGGCACGGGGATAATATGTAAACACCACACAGAAAGACCTCAAGCTCAGGAATCAAACTCAGGACCTTCTCGCATCAAGGCTGTAGTTGTTGAAAAATGATTCAACATTTCAATTTTATGGTCATGAAATAAATGGTTATTAATTGAATAAACATATAATTAAATATTTATAAGGTAAATCCAAATCACAAATTCAAGAAATGTATTTTGATATTATTTTACATTGTATTTTAAAATAAGATTTATTAGACAATGTTTAAAAAATGTTTTACATTTGAATTAATTTGTTATTTTTTTAGCTCATTTAGGTAAAAAATAGAATAACTAATTAAAAAATAATGGTTATATGTAGAATTAAAATATAATAAACAATTTAAACCAAAAAATATATAAATGCTAAAAAATAATAATTTTATATAATCATTAAAAAAATGGAAAAAAATCATTAAATGTTATTCATCATTATGCAATTTCAAAAATATTACATCATTAGATCATTGAAAAATATTTAACCTTAGAATTGAATAATATTATAGTCATTACATAAATGGTTCTTGATCTAATAAAATATAATTGAATAATAAGAGAAAAAATAAAAAGACTAAATTGCAATGTGATTTTTCACATTGTATTTTAAAATTGTATTAAAATTGAGACAATTTTGAAAAAATTACACATAATGTCATGGGGATAACATGCAAACTCCACACAGAAAGATCTCGAACTCAGGACCTTCTCGCTGTGAGGCAGGAGCACTACCCACTGTATCATCGCACTGCTTAATTCGAAAAATGATTTAACATTTTAATTAATATTATGGTCATGAAATAAATGTTTATTAATTGAATAAAAACATCATTCAATATTTTTAAGGTAAATAAAAATCATAAATGCAAGAAATGTATTTTAATATCCATCCATCCATCCATCCATTTTCTACCGCTTATTCCCTTTCGGGGTCGCGGGGGGCGCTGGCGCCTATCTCAGCTACAATCGGGCGGAAGGCAGGGTACACCCTGGACAAGTCGCCACCTCATCGCAGGGCCAACACAGATAGACAGACAACATTCACACTCACATTCACACCCTAGGGCCAATTTAGTGTTGCCAATCAACCTATCCCCAGGTGCATGTATTTGGAGGTGGGAGGAAGCCGGAGTACCCGGAGGGAACCCACGCATTCACGGGGAGAACATGCAAACTCCACACAGAAAGATCCCGAGCCTGGATTTGAACCCAGGACTGCAGGACCTTCGTATTGTGAGGCAGACGCACTAACCCCTCTTCCACCGTGAAGCCCATAATATCATTGTATTTAAAAATAAGATTCATTATTAGACCATGTTTGAAAAATATTATACATTTTAATTAATTATTATTATTTTTACATCATTTAAGTTTAAAAAAATAACTAGTTGAATATAAATGGTTATATGCAGAATCAAAATACAATTAAAAATGTTAACCAAAAATAAATGCTAAAAAATAATAATCTTCATATAATCATTAAATAATAAAAGAAAATTATTAAAATGTAGTTCATCATTATACAATTTAAATATATATATATATATATATATATATATATATATATATATATACACACACACACCCGCGACCCCAAAAACGACAAGCGGTAGAAAATGGATGGTGATATTTTATTTGATGATATTAAGATTTTTTTTTTTTAAATATATATATATATATATATTTATATATATATATATATATATATACATATATATATATATATATATGTATATTTTTATATTTAAAAATATATATATTATATATTTTTTTATATTTAAAAGAATATATATTACTTTTTTTTTTTTTTTTTTTAAATAAATAATCTTAATATCATCAAATACAAGTTTAATAGAATAAAAATGTCATTTAATAGTCCATCCATTTTCTACCGCATGTCGTTTTCGGGGTCTCGGGTGTGCTGGAGCCTATCTCAGCTGCACTCAGGCGGAAGGCGGTTAACATCCTGGACAAGTCGCCATATAATGGCAGGACCAACACAGATAGACAGCATTCACACTCCCATTCACACACCAGGGTCTATCTAATATTGTCAATTAACCTATCATTATTAAGATATTTCAAAAATTTACTGGTGCAGGGTGGTATACTAAAACAACAAGTATTGGCCAAATATGTTATGAACATGTTGCAAAAGTGACAAAATGCCTCGTTGACACAAAATGGAATCCAATCAATCTGCTTTTTTGATTAAGGTAAGCGACACCTCCCAAGTATGCCCTGGGGAGGGTTTAATGCGGTGCCTAAGCAGGTCACATAAGAGCCATCCCAGCGTCTTCCTATCTTTGTCAGGCCCACTGGAGGAAAGCTAATTTGTTTAATAGCCCGCCGCTTCCATGCCAAGCACTTGGGTGCGAGGAAACAGAAGGCAGCGATGATGAAAGCGAGGCGGGAGGAGAAAAAGAGAGAGAGCATGAAAGAGAGAGGCCGGCCTTCGCTGACGAGTTGTGATTTCCAAAGTCAAGATCTGTGTCAGCCATCTGGTGACAGCGAACACCACGCCAGCGTTCCCCTTTCGCTTTTCAATAATGCAAGCGTGCATGCTGTCCCTGCGTCGCTGCGCACAATAAACATCGCGGCAAAATGGCAGCCAATCATTGGTTTCCAATGGACGGACAGACAGTGACGCGCAAAAGGCTCAGCAGTATTCAATCCATCAAAGTTTGTTTACAAAGCCATTCATTTAGAGTGTCTCCAAGGGCTGCACACGCCTCCACAACGTCCACCGATCTGAAAGCCACGTACGGGCAAGGAAAAACTGCAAAAGCCCAAAATGGGGAAAAAGAACAAACTTTGGGGAGGGCCTGCAATAGATGCCAAGTGGCAAACACAAACAATCGTGACTCCATCACTGAGGAATCACCGAGCAGGTTAGACGCGCTTTATTTTTCAATAACAGCTTGTCTTTTTGTCGGATCGCTTTTCAGCTGCTCCGCTCCTTCCTGCTCCCCTCCTCTCTCGCTCCTTGATCGGCTGCGTCCTCGCTGTCGTCTTCGGCTCGCTCTCGGTCGTTGTCGCTCTTCAGGTCTTTCTGCTGGTTCTCTTACTTCTGCCACGATCGTTTTTTCCTTCTCCCCTTTTAAACTGTAGGAGCAGATGCAGGGTTTGAGAGGAGGTGTGTGGTTTACACGCCTGACTCTGATGGCTGCAGTGTCGCTCCAAGCGTGCCCCGCCTCTCCGCTCCGCTGCATGCTCCGCCTCCTGGCCGCCATCTTGGGCAGGACCGCTGTCTGTCCTAACCTGCTGTCGACTCGTCGGCTCCATCTCTCCACAGTATCATTTGATTTTTTAATGACGAAAATGTTGACCGTCTCTGTCTCGTTCATCATACTACCAAACATTGCACCAAACTAACGAGTCGGTGTGTCATTCCATAGACTCAAGTGCCTAGGTAAAGAATCCAACGAATGGGTGACTCTGTCTCTGTAAGGAATGAGTACTATAGAACAGCGTAGTGTTGTCCCGACACCAATATTTTGGTACCGGTACCAAAATGATCGATACTTTTCTGTACTTCTCGGTGCTTTTCTAAATAAAGGGAACCACAAAAAATTGCATTATTGGCCTTATTTTAACAAAAAATCTTGATCATATGTTTATTATTGCAAGTGTGTCCTTAAATAAAACAGTGAACATACAAGACAACGTGTCTTTTATTAGAAAGTAAACAAACAAAGGCTCCTACTTTAGTCTGCTGACATATGCAGTAACATTGTCATTTTCCATTGTATTATTTAGTCAAAATTATTAAGGTATTTTGGCATTGTTTTTGATTAGGGCTGCAACAATTAGTCGACATCTTGTGTTAAAGTTAAAGTACCACTGCTAGTCATACTTGCCAAACCTTGAGATCTCCGAATTCGGGAGATGGGGGGTAGCGGGGGTGTATATTGTAGCGTCCCGGAAGAGTTAGTGATGCAAGGGATTCTGGAGATTTGTTCTGTTGTGTTAAGGTGCGGAAGTTCTCCCAAAATGTTTGTCATTCTTGTTTGGTGTGGGTTTACAGTGTGGCGCATATTTGTAACAGTGGTAAAGTTGTTTATATGGCTACCCTCAGTGTGACCTGTATGGATGTTGATCAAATATGCTTTGCATTCACTTATACGTGTGTAAAAGCCGCATATATTATGTGACTGGGCTGGGACGCTATTTTTATGGTGTAGAGGACGCTGAAGACAGTGCCTTTAAGGCATGCCCCCAATTTTGTTGTCCGGGTGTAAATCGGGAGATTTTCGGAATTGGCACTGAAATTCGGGAGTCGGGAAAATCGGGAGAGTTGGCAAGTATGCCGATAGTCACACACACACTAGGTGTGGTCAAATTGCTCTCTGCATTTGACCCTCCCCTTGTTTCAAACCCTCTTAGGTGAGGAGAGCAGTGAGCAGCAGCGGTGGCCACACTCGGGAATCATTTTTGGTGATTTAACCCCCCATTCCAACCCTTGATGCTGAGTTCCATGCAGGGAGGTAATGGGTCCCATTTTTATAGTCTTTGGTGTTCCCAAAATGCAAAAGGAAATGCAGGAAGCAGTGTGCAGTTGAGATGACTCAATCCTTCAACCACGGCCAAAATGCATGGAGTCGGGACGCTGGAAAGCGATTGTAAAGCAAAAGCTCAAAAACATAAGTGTAAGAATGAATAACAACAAGATCAACACAGGACATGACCTGTCCAAATGTATCCGCTTGTGAAATGTTAAATTGTTCTCTATAAAATTCATGCATTTGGGTGTTTGGATGGAATGAATTGGAATTGCTTTTTTCTTATGGGAAAAAATATGTTTTTGTACATCTTCTTTGGCTCTTTTGGGATTGCTTGACAACATGAACCAGGTAACCGGGAGCGGCGTCAAGTATGCGGGCTGCCTCGGCCCACAGGAAAAGATGTTAACAGCTATTGAACGGATTGACTTATTGCACATAAAGGTGATAAATCCAAATGGATTTGCTGATCACATGACATTCCTCCTGGTGCCAAGCACAATTTACAATACAACCCAGGAGCCATGTTGAGGGTATGACCGCACGCTTGTTGTATCAAGTCCAGCCAAGAGGCCTGACACGGGAATATTTATGTATCTGCTTTGGGCCAGAACCCGAGCGTTGGGGGTGGGGGGGAGGCTCCCGCACATATTCGGCTAATCAATGCTGCCAGAAAGCGATAATTCAAACGTGAAGCGGGCGCCGCAATCACAATATGCATCGGCCTTCGGCGCAATGGAAGTCTGATTCCCATTCAACAAAACCCCCAGCTGCTGATTGCTTTTTTTCTTTCAAGCACTTCCGCGGCGTCACAGATGACGGGAACGCTCCTCCAAAAGGTCACGGCGTTTTTACCCTCGCAAATGACGCTGTTGTTTTTTTTTACCATGTTTCTCTTTTTCTTAATCATCATAAGCAAAGAAGGATGACTTTCCCCCGTATGAACGACGACACACATGCGGTTTGTTTATGTGAAGCGTCATGTCACGGCCATTTTCCCTTGATGAAACTGTATGGTGGCGGCCTGGCAGATTCATAGGGCTCCATCTCATGAAATGCAAATGCTATGTCGCCGCCCGCGTGTGCCGATAAATCTTTGGCGTGCATCACCGCGGAAGACAGCGCCACCGGAAGACTCACTCGGGGTTCATTTAGAGGCTTGAAAATGGAGTGGGGGAGCACATATTTTGAGGACGGCGGACCCGGACGCGCATTCGGGCGACGGAAGAAATGATGAGACTTTTCCCAGCAAGTGGGAAGACAAATGTGTCTTTGTCCGTATCAGCGTGCACAATCAATCCAACCGGGGACCATCGCAGCCGTCAGGCCATCCATCAGTACATGCCGCCCAATTATTGAGGATGTGATGCTTCATATTCTTGTTTGGCTATGACTTGCGTACTTCTCGTATCATTGGCTTCTTGTCATGCCAAGGAGAAGCCCGAGCTAAAAGCCCTCATCCTGTTTGGGAACTGTTCTGCCCTAAATGGTAAAATGGTAAATGGTTGTACTTTTATAGCGCTTTTCTACCCCTTTTTAAGGAGCCCAAAGCGTTTTGACAGTATTTCCACATTCACCCATTCACACACTGATAGTGGGAGTTGCCAAGCAAGGCGCTAACCAGGAACCATCAGGAGCAAGGGTGAAGTGCCTTGCCCAAGGAGACAACGGACGTGACTAGGCTGGTAGAAGGTGGGGATTGAACCAGTAACCCTCAGATTACTGGCACAGCCACTCTACCACCTTCGCCACGCCGTCCCTCACCTTATGTAAGGAGGTTGCTAACAACCAATCCAAGACATTCTAATACAGTTTAAAAGCAGATGAAATCATTTAGGCTCTTTATTGTTGTTGATCTTGTTTTGTCTTTTTTCCTATCTTTACTTTTGTCTTGTACTTTACTTTTTGTAAAACTGAAATGCACACAATGATAAATGTATAAGCTATGTGATTCAAATAACATACTGAATATGCAGTACACAGTATGTAAACATTAGCTTTACACAAATATACAGCACTATCATCCCAAAAATATTTTTGAGTGTTGAAATTATTTCGATGGTGGAAATATACGACTGGAAGCCATTTTAAGTCCTCAAAACATCCATTATAACAGAACATCTTACTATCAAATTCAACCACTTTCCACCTTAATATTGAGTTATACAAACAAGCTAAACAGTTTACTTACAGATTTATCTTTTCCAAGGCTTGTGAGAGCTAACAACTTGTCTGCTTGTCAATTGTCTCATGAACTGACTTCCTGACATCGTCAACCCGGAAGTGCCTAAACAAATCAAGTGTAGTATTTTCCTATTGCCACAAGGTGTCAGTAAGAGTCTACAATCAAATGGGCATAACAGGAGCACTTGGCCTTAATGCCGGTTAAATGCGAACGCAGTGTGTCAGCATTGTTTGATATTGTCGGGGGACAAGTTGAAAATATTACCGTATTTTTCAGGCATAAATCCTTTCATTTTCTCAAAAAAATCAACAGTACGCCTTATAACCCAGTGCGCCTAACGTACAGATTAATTCTGCTTGTGCTTACTGTCCTCAAAGCAGTTTTATCTGGCACATGGTGTAATGATAAGTGTGACCAGTAGATGGCAGTTGTTGGATTAATTGTAAATAAATTATTTCATTTTATTCAAATATGATTGTTTTGTGCATTGAGTAGACAAGTAGAAAGGAAACTTGGTGTTAGATTGAACTTAGGTTGACCTACCCACTTAAAGGAGGAATTTGCAGATGGGTTGCCTACATATGTGGTTTTCTCCAAGGTTTCTCATAGTCACTGTCACCGACGTCCCACTGGGGTGAGTTTTTCCTTGCCCTTATGTGGGCCCTACCGAGGATGTTGTTGTGGTGTCTGCAGCCCTTTAAGACACTTGTGATTTAGGGCTATATAAATAATCATTGATTGGTTGATTGATTAAGTTTTAAGAGTGTGTGTATACCAGGGGTGTCCAAACTTTTTGACTGGGGGTTGCATAGGGCTTTAAAAATTTGTCCGGGGGCCGAAAGCTGACTTCAGCTAAAATGCGGTAAATATGTACAAATGTGTGTCACGATAATGAAAATAATTGAATATTTTGAAGTTGCAAAAGGTTTGAAACCAACATTGGTTATATTTTCCAGACGCGGTCTGATTGACAGCCACATCTGGCCCATGTGCTTCAAACTGTGAGGACTGGTGGGCATTGTGATGCCGGGTTCGATTCCCTCGAGGATGCGTTGACGTGAACACAACAAAGGTAGGATCTTAAAATATTTATTTTACAAAAAGGGAGCTCTGAACAGAAATACTGGAGCTAATAAAAAGGCAAACCAAAAACGCTAGTATGAAAACTAGGAAGTAAAAATAGACAAACTTAAATAGCACGTTGGCACAAAAGAGAAAACAAATCATCAGTATGTAAACTGGACAAAACAAGTGGCTTAGCGTGAGAAGCTAGCGAGAATAGAAATACTTGCGAGAAAGCAAATTATCAAAATCCAGACGTACAGTGGCGTGAAAGCAAACTATGAACCCAGACCGAATCAACAGAGAAGACTGG